>NC_088172.1:103634580-103762080 GCF_028769735.1 Zonotrichia leucophrys gambelii
TAGCTCACTTTACTTGGCATTTTTATCACTATCTATATCTCTAAAGCAGTGATATAATTAGTAAAGTTATTAATGTTTCTTATGTTTAGTCTTACAAAAGCTACAAATATCTATAAATCTGGCTTACAGCAAAATAAATAATGACAATAATTCTGTCAAGCATCAATATAATTTGCTGGACAGCATTGTGTAAACCAAGCAAATATCTGAACCATTAATGAGCTTAATCTGTGCCATTTAACCAGCCCCTCAGTAAATTGTTCTGCAGGCCAGAGAGGGGTGTCCAGCTTAGTAACTCTGCAGATTTCCCAGTGTTTGCTTTCACCAACTTGACTTAACCCAATTCTGCCTCACACTCTTACAACTTGAGACAATCCCTTATCAAATGTGTAGGAAAGGGGGTTTTTTGCCCCATCCTTGTAAAACTTCGTGTTTTCAGAGAAGTTGATGTTCTGCATGGATCCACATTCCTTTAGAGAAAAACCCAAATAAAACAAACCAAGGAACCTGCCACCAGAAAATAATTCCATTTTCCTTTTTATTCCTGACAATATTCACTTTTTAGTGGTGAGGGTGTTCACTTAGGACAAGAAGCAGTCATTTATAAGACTGCTCTGTGTGGTTCAAACCAGTGACAGGAATCTGGGTGCCAGCATCTTCGCCTTAGGGTTAGGCTCTCTCATTCAAGCCAAAATTTATGCCTCAGGCAGGAGAAACTTTTCATCTCTAAAACATCAAACCAGGATGCTGCAGAGTCCTGCTTTCTGTCACATTTCCTGCTCCCAATACAGAGATTTTTGTGAAAACTCCTGGACAGCTCACGCCCCCAAGACTTTGAACCATGGCATGGGCCACCCTTTATTCTGCTATCACTTGATTTTCTTTAAAATGGAGAGGGTACCAACATATGCACTAAAAAAATAAAGGAAAGGGCAGACCAAGCCTTCTTGGCAAAATAATACAAACCCACCACCCATGGCATCACCATTCCAATAACAAAATAAATGTCTGCTCTCATGGGCCCCGAGTAAAAGCCCCTTTAAGTAAAAGTATTAGAAGAATACATCAGCTATAAGATATAATACCAGTGACTAATACCACAGGATGAGCATTTTTAACTTTCACTCTGAAATGACTGGATGATAAGAGAGTACAATATATATTTTGAATTCAGGGTGAGAAGATCTTTTTAATATAAGTGTTTTATGATGTAGCCATACATCATTTCTAACTAAAATGCTAAACAAAACACCATCCTTTTCTGAAACATAGATAATGATGGATTTTTGTTATTCTATTTTATTCCATAAGATAATTTTTCAACTCAAACTTTTATTTTATTGATGGCATAAGAAGGCCCCAGTACATCTTCTTTCATATATGAGACAATTTCATGAAAACTGTGAGCTAAAACTCAAATGTCATCGCAGAGAAAGAATTTTTGGATACGTGATCATTTATTGGGAGAGTCCCACAAGATGGGATTAAAGGAGATTAAAAGGACCAGGTATGTTTTGTTGATTGCTTTGGCACTTGAAAACCCCTCTGATCTCAGAGCAGGAGTTTTGTGGGTATTATTATAATAATAATGGGGATCTTGGAGGACGGGAGGTGGATAAGCAGAAGCGAACTAAATCCAATAATGTTTGTACTGTCACAAAGCCAGGATGGTTTGGGATATGATTTAATCCTATGGAGCAGACCTACCCAACACTCCTAAGCAAGAGATAGACAAATAAATACACCCAGTAAAACAGAGGCATATCTGCAAAGTGAAATCCCTCACCCTTCCCTGGGCAAAATATTTTATTCCCTCAACACCAAAACTCACCAGTAATTTGGCTCTGTGTGTGCTGAGCAAAAATCCCAACAAATCTCTGCCCCCTCCACTTTACAGCCTCAGCAAAACACAGCATCCGAGGACTTGCCTGTGCTTTCTGTCTCTTTCCTTGTTTGTTTTCATGTGTACCACCAAAACAGACTGTGTCACTGCCTATAAGGAACCAAAACATTTCAAGTACTGACTACTGCAAAAATATGAAACACCTTTTTTAGTACTTGGTTCAAACAGAGGGATCAAGGGGGAAGGAAAATGGCATTTCCACTGCTCTGGTTCTCAGGATGGAGGGCGGCTCACGGTACCATTGCCTTTCCAGATACCTTACTGTGTCTATCACAAGATAATCTCTCCCCCAGTCTCTTGTTCCAGGGACTCCCAAGCTTGGCTGTGTTTTTTAAAAATAACTGTCCTGGAAAGGCTGATGTTAAAATGGTGGTGTGAAGTTGTACAAATTTTATCACTTCTGTGCTTCGAGAAAATCGGAATTAAACCCTCAATTTGTAACACTTCAATCCGTTCTTCTCATGAAGTCAAGGGAGCAACCCTGAGTGGGACCAAGCCATGAGCCAGCCCATGGCAGACACATCTGAGCAGAGACAAGGGGCCTGCTTTTACAACAGTTAAATAACAAGTTAGAAAACCTCCAGGCCTGTAGTTCTTGTTTTGAGTTCTTACTTTGCCTCTATACCTCCTGAAGATTTTGGCCATGCTGCCTCATCAGAACAATAGCTCAGAAGAAGCCAGCAGTCCTGGTTACAATTAGTTGAGACTATTTTAACTACCTGTTGGGTTGTTACAGATTTAAGAAGGACTGGCTGATGAGAAGAAGGTTCTGGCAAAAACATCTCTGCTAAGTTATGAAGACTTAGGGTTTTTTTTTAATTTTTAAGTTCAGCGACATGGTTTGAAAAGACTCTGTAAAAAACCTGAGATATATCCTTCCCTGTTTTTCATATCAATGCCTGACTCATAGCCCTCCAAGGAATTCCATATTCCTTATTTACACACAGTGGCCAGCACAGCACCCTCCTGTCCCCAGCTGGGCTTGGAGCTCAGTCAGAACAGAAATATAAACAACAATAAAAATAATAAAAAAAACTGAATAAAAACAGCCTGAAGAACAAGTGAATCACACAACCAGTGTGATCTTCCCCTAAATCCTGGATGAAAAACCTCATGAAATGAGGGAAAGCCTGAATGCATTAACCAAAAAAAAAAAAAAAAATTAAGAGACCTGTGAAAGAAGTTCCACTTAAAATAAAAGGCAGCAGAGACCAAACTCTAAGAGTCTAGGTTTTGAATGAGCTTTCATTATTCATTGACCCAGGTTTCTTCTTCATGCTATGCAGAAAGCAAAAGATTAAACCGGTGCTGATGGGAGCGGGGACGGCAGGGTGGGTGCTGAGGACAGCCTGCCCCGTGGAGCTGGGGAGGGGGTGCTCTGACTGTGCCCTCAGAACTCCCCAGCACAAGGGTGCAGCAACTCAGCTAATTGGGGAAGATAAAAGGCAGGTTTTGATGAGACAGGCACCATCATTATCAGAAATGAAGGATAAAAACTTGAGCAGCTACATCTTATTTTATCGCTGGGAAGTCTCAGAAGGAAAAAAAAAGAATTATCAAAGTTTTTGATAGTTCCATTTAACCACAAGAAAACTATGTTAATGTAACCTTAAAGGTTTGACTAAAACCTATGAAATCAGAGTGCAGGCCTCAGCTTCTTCCCTAAGCCACCTGTAGTGCTGGGACCGTGTGAGACACAAACACTGCCTGTTTGGGAACAGTGTCATTTCTGTGGGCAGACCATGCTGGTGCCTCCTGAACCCCAAACCAGCACCAGCACAGCCCCTAGAGCTGCACCCACAGTGGGCTTCTGTTTTCTACGCTTTTCCTTTGCTTCTTGTAGGGAAAACACAAAGACATTGAGCAGTTTCATCCCCAACCAGTCCAACACAAAACGTCCCTCTCCAAAGTGCAGCCAGGCAGCGAGAAGCAAATGCTTTAATGGCCAGGTTTAAAAAGCCCTGGAAGTCTGGGTTCCTAATGAAAATACTGACAGACCTTCAGCCACCAGGCAGGGTGAGCAGGCGCCACCATAATGACCATTTAAGCCCTGTTTTCTGAGAAAGGCTTGGCCCAGCAGCACGGGAGGAGTAAACAGGACTGGTAACTTAATGACCTTTGAGCATTAGCAGATGGCCTTTTTATGAGCACAGATTAGCAGAACATGGGAGCTTTTAATGGCCACTAACAGGTGCCAAGGCTGCTTTTCCCTTCTCTACCTACCCACAGCCAGTAAAGCACCAATCTGCTCCTGCCACATCCTTTATTCATCTTACACCCCAACATCTTGGATGACACAGCAAGGAATGTCCTGCACCATCCTGGCAAAGCTGTAGGGCACCCAAAAGCATGAGCACATCACCTTTGGGTGATGGCATTGCCAGGTGAGTTCTCATCACAATAACACTTCTGAGGTACAGCCAGTTCAGCGGGGACGGTCAAAATGGTTTCACCCTTCTTTCTGGTTCAAGAGAGATGTAGGAAACCCCAAGAGCAGGCTCCAGAGCTGTTTGAAAGCAAGAGAGAGTCTAAGCAAAACCATCACAGGGGATTCCTCTTTCTTATTTATAGCATCATGGGGTTCACCTATGACATCCCTGGCTCTGCCCCATTAAAGGCACCCTGGTATCTTGATGAGCTGGGACCACAGTGAGTGCTCCATTCATGTCTCTGCAAATATTCCCTCACCCAACCTTATCCTGGCCCGGGAACAACTCAGAAGCACACCAGGACTCAAGGCAATTACCAAATTGGCTCCTCTGCATTTATCTCTGTGGGTGGGTGGAGGAAAGCCCTCACAATTAATCTCAGATGCTGCCTGATTAGACACAACTCAGGGGTTGTGATCCTCCCGGAGCCAAGGGGCCTGCCTGAAGTCTGGAGCCGCAGTGACAGGCTGAGGCAGCTCCTGCTCTCACCTCGGGTGTAGGGGGTCACACACAAGTGCAGGTCTGCAGCCACTGAGTGGGAAACTGAGGAAATGTAGGAAAAAAAAAAAAAAAACAGCAAGAGCCTGACCTGGAGATTAGAGTGTCCTTCAGCCTGCATTCTTTGGGCTTCCCACTTTTGGCTTCTCTTCTCTCAGCTCCCATCACTGGCCTCCAAATCTCTTACCCTCCTCTTTCTTGGCCTCCCACTCTCAGCCTCCACTCTCTTGAGAGATGCCATATACCAGTGCCTCATTTTTCCATGGAAAAAGATAACACGGTGCAAACTCCAGATTTTGTAACGTGTGGTGGCAGTGCCAATCTTGCAACTGTCAGGTTGGAATCCCTTATTAGAAGGAACATATTATGGCTGGGATTTGAGGCAAAACACCAGGGAAAGAGGTTGGAAAACTCAGGGAAAAAAAAAAATTCCTTGATAAAACAATTAAAATTTGCCACACAGTGGAATTCATCGTGTCCAGAACAGAATTCCTGGAAAGCAGCACTGTGAGAAGCTTCATTCAAAGCACTGCAAGAAAACAGGGCCAGCATGAGTGGAACTGGGATTCTGCAGAAAATGGTGCATTGAAGTGTGCACTGTGGGAAATGGCACAGGAGAGGGGATGTGGAGTGTGGGGGGAATAAAATGCTGGCACCAACCATGCTGGCTCTGGGCCCTCCTGGCACCACTGCTGGTGCCTCTGGGTAGGGGTGGACTCATCCCCGAGAAGAAAAGGAGAGTTTGTGGCTCTGAGTCCAGCAAGGGAGAACAAGTCAGCGTGGGGCCAACCCCAGTGGTGTTATGGAAAAAAAAATATCCCAAGTGCAACAAGGGAGTGGAAAAGTTAAAGATGGAAGCTCCCAGCAGAGCAGGGCTGAAGGAGCTGATGCAGGCCTCATCCTGTCCTACAGGTGTTCACATAAATGGGAAATAAGAGAACATTTTCCATTACCTAGCAGAGAGGTGCACTTGGAAGCTGGGCTAATGCCCAGAGTGTTGGATGTGTCCAGAGGGTCCCTTTCCTTCATGCTCATGATTCACTTTGGGGCCTCTCTTGCAGCACCATTGGGATTGTGCAGCATTTCAAAGGAAAATGCAATTTCTTGTTAGAGACACAGGGTCTGCACAGGTGCTGGCTGAACCTGAAGACAAGAGGGATAAAATACAGAATCAGAGCTTCAAAAAACTTTGGGAAGAGTGTACTGCTGTGCAAAAGCCAAGTGAAACATGAATTAAAGTGAAGAGAAAGATGTGCTAAAAGGCCTGATGGTCCTTTGACACCAAATTTCAGAAGAAACAGGAGTAAGTTACACAGATGCCAGATCTGGCAGGAAGCACTGATGTCTGTAGACCTCGCCAAAGAGAGAACTAAGCCACACTCTTGAAACTACATTGTGTAAAGAGAGACCTGGGCTTTATGTGACAGATATGGGAACCCTCACCCTGCAACCCAAGCAGGCAAACTTGGTCATAGTGCCCAGGAAGGGGCATGGGGTAGTGCCCTGCTGAGCCCTGAACTCACACAGCCCTGCAGAGCCCTGGTAAATGCATTACAGGGGAGCACCCAGCCTTTCATCAGCTTCCAGCAGGAAAAGGGAGAAAGTGCTCTGAAGTGGGTGTTCCTCCTGGGAGCACGAGACCAGAGGGGAGCACGGTGAGGCAGCTGAGCGTGCGGACAAGACACAACCAGAACTCATTAACTCACCGCTGTGGTGCCAGGGTGCCTCCAGGGAGACCACACAGCAGCAAAGAAAACCCCGGAGACTAATTAAACATGGTTAATTATTAGATGGTTTAAGATATATTTGAATTTCTTTATTGTGCTCATGTTGTTTGTTGTAGTTGTTTTTGGCTGGGGAAATGGTACCTTGCAGGAACTTTGGAAAGAGTGATTTGGAAGGGACTCATGTCCCTCAGGGTTGGGGTGACACATGGCTGAGCTACCTCAGCCTCCTCCCAAGGCCCTTCAGTGCCTGCCAGCATCAGATGCCAACCTGCCAACCCCAGCACATGCTCTTGTAAAAGGACATGGCAAAGCAAACACCTCGACTGATGGCAGGAATTCAGAACATTTGAGAAATTATTTGTGAAAGCCAGCAGTGGGATCACAGCCTTCCCAAACACCATGATATAACCATGGGCTTGGAGGTCCAGGCTTTAGCTGGCCTAAGACTTTATGAGCTGGAACCTGCACAGAAACTTCACCTTGGTAATGGTGGATCAATTTACATCACTGCATCAAAGCCTGGTTAACACTGAGGGTTTCTGTGCACGAGCTGAAGAGCAAGGCCAGCTCAGTGCAGTGGCATAACCAGTGCAACCACATCAAAGGCAGTGGAGAGACTCTCCTTCCCAGCGGAGGGTGCACTCATGTGACTGCTCTGTGCCGGAGATCAGGAGATTATGCAAGCATTGAAATTTAAAGCAAAATCAGGTGTGAATTAAGCTGGCTGAAGCCAACACACAGAAGAGTTTCGTTCCAAACTGTGTCCAGTCTTTAAAGCCATTTCTGCTGAGTGTTGCACCCACGTTTCAGCTCACCTGGCTCGAGCTCTGAGCACTGAGACCCAAGGATCTGCTCTGCAGAGAGTTAATTCCTGGCAGCCAAATTCAAGTCTCCAGGCACAAGGGGTGTTACCCCCTGGGACAAATTTGGCCACAGTCCATTCCTGCTCATCCAGTATTCAGTCCTGGATGAGCAGGAATGGCTTCCTGGACTTGCAGAGCTCATTTGTGCCAGCTCCGAATTTGGCCCTGTGTCATTCTCTTTGTTCCATGCACAGTTAAATAGACAAGATGAAAAAACCATGGCTAATTAGACTGTTAAATTAAACTGCTTTAAATTTATTTTATGTGATGCATAAAGTTCATAAAAAGAGGTATCCAGAGTAGTATCAGTGACCTTTCTCTAGGAGCTGCAGTCCACCCGGATGCTTTTTTGAACCAATTGGCTGAAAACTCCTGGATTTCTTAACACCTTTTATTCCCTCTCTGCCACTTTCAAACCTGAAGGATTTATTTTTATCAGTCCCTCACCCACATAATGACTTTAAAATTCCTTAGGTTCATACCTTAAAATATAGCTGGGAATTAGAAGTAATGCCAATTAACAAGTCAAGGCTCAAAGGCACTGATGGAGTTAGCTTGCACTTCTCCCTGGAAAACTGTCATAAGTATATATAAGGATCTGCACACCTCAGGATTTCTGTTCAGAGCACTCTGTTGGAAAGCACCTTTTCCATGGAATTTGTAGCCCCACCACCACCGTGGTGTCTGTATACTTGTCTGCCCTGAGCCAAAAGGAGTAGTGCCAAACAAGCAGTGCCCCACAGGTGCCCCCCCAGGCAATTGCCTCCCTCCAGGCTCTGGACTCACAGCAGATCCCTGTTTGGACAGACTTGGCTGGCACATCTGTGTTTGGACCCGCAGGTCTGTCCTCACCACACCAAAAAGGCAGTTTATATGCTCCAGGTGTCAGTTGGTTCCTGGATCTGAAAACCTGGAATTTCGAGACGGACAAAACCCCCTGATTTGATATGCAGACATTCCTCCCACTCCCATTTACCAGGCACACAGATAAAAGGCAATTTGGTTAGACCTCGTGAGCCTCTGCTCCAGGATCTGGCACATGAAGGAGGCCAGAGTTTAGTTCCCAGGTCTGTCGGTGGCTTCAGGCAAGTTATTTCACTTTTCCCGATTCAGTTTCCTCCTCAGTGGCAAAGTGGTGCCTGCAATATCAAATAATATGTTTTCCCTCTGGCCACTGCACATGCTTTGCTTTTCTGGAAAAGCTGCTTCTGCCCTCCAGGGTCCCTCACAGGGTGGGGGTGGCTGCAGAGACACATTCAGGTACTGAGGGAGAGGGGCTAGCTCGGGAAATTCTGGAGGGGAACAAGTTTTTCCTTTTGTTACCAAGGGCTCCTTACATCATCTTACTGCTGTTAAAATAACCATTCCTATTTCACGTTTCATGGGGAGTCCTATTGGTCATTCCCCACCTAATTCCGGGTTCAATCTTTCATCCCCTGTGTTGTCACCACCGTGAGAGCCCAGAGGCCAGCCCAACCCAGGCCAAATTCTGCCTGCATCAGCTGCTGGCAGCAGAGTTTGGTCTCCCCTGAAAGAAAAAGGCCACGAGACCCCCTTGTACCCTCCAAGCTCACAGGACAGCACCGGCACTGGGATGAGGCACTTTGTCTCTCCACACCCGAGGAAGACAACTGGGGAGAGCAGATGGCTTTTTGGAAGCCTAGAGCTGTACACTGAGGCTGTGGCATCCCCTGCTCCTGCTGATGCTGCACTTCCCTGCCTCGTGCTGCTCTGTTTGGGGAGGATGCATTCTCAGCTAAGGTGTGAATGTCGCTCCCCTTGCAGCTAATCCCGGCACGCCAGTGGCCCACGAGCACCAGGCACTGCCAAGCAACACTTGGCAAAATCCATGCCAGGTTGTGTCGGCCCCTTTTGATGTTTCACAGAAGCATTGTCATTTCCATCTCTGGCATTGTTTCCAGCATTTTGGGTGTCAGTGTTCCTGAAAACCATCACAGAAAGGATGTTTATTGAACTGTCAGAGGGTGAATGATTGACACTAGGCACAAGTACTTTTCATGTTCAGGTTTTGGCATGCCACAATTGGATTATTTCCTGATAAATGCCATCCAATTCTACCAGATGGACCACTGAGAGATATGCCAACCTGTGTGAGAAATGGAGTAGATGCTCAGTGCCACTTATTGGTAGATGTGTGCTTCTCCAGTCTATCCTTTTGTGTAGCTGCAGGGTATTTCACTGAAGCAGTGACTTTTGTGATGCTCATAATTAGAAGAGCAAGGCAATTTTCATTGTGGAGAAGGATAGGTTTCAATGCCCAAATCTGATTTCATTCACCTCAGTGTAGAAGTGCAATACCTGTTCCTCTCCTCTTAGATTTAATGTGTTCTCTGTGACTTGAGCATTAAAGAGCCATGAATTTCCAAAGTCAGGTATTTCTCATATATAAATAATTTCAATAAACCAATCCTCTGCCTTGCCCTTCATCTTTTCCTAATGGCTCGTTTACAGATCCAAATGCAATAGAAGGATTGTGAGGCAGGTAAAACATCTAAGGCAGAATGTGCTCTATGTACCACCCAAAGTTTATTAAACAGCTGAATTCATTTCATTGGCACTCAGCTGGAGAGGCCTCTGTGGCCTCAGGATGGCAGAGGGACAAGTGGCAGCACAAGGGGACAGGCATGAAGTCAGTCATGGAGAAGGTTAGGGGCCATCAAATTGCCCCTGGAGCCATGTGGGGAAGTGGAAAGAAGCAGGAAGGGCTTTTCCATGGACACTGGTGCCTGCACTGAGCAGAGGGGAGAAGGTGGGAACCATCCCACACACCCTCACACAGGCACTGGGTGAAGAACTGTCACAGGGAACAGGAGCTTTGCTTGCTGGGTTTCAAGAGGGAGGGGAGTTGTCTTTTTCTATTTGTTAGAGGTGATGCAGGAGGAAATCCCTGATTCTGCAGGATGGAAAGTTGCATGTCTGTGAAAACACAATTTCTCTGTCTGGACTGACCCACTAGAGAGACAAAAGAAACATGAAGTTATCTATTCCTGTAGTCCTGAGCACTTTAATATATACATAAAAAGCAGGGCCTTTGTACTACACCTAATGAGCAGAAGTGAATAATGTGGTATAATTAGCTTCCCTTTCTCAGCCTGCTCTCTCCGATATCTCAACACACTTCTGACAGCAGCATGGTACAAGTGGTGACTGGTGCCTACATCTCAGATTTACCATCACTTCATTGTTCTCTGCTAACACATGTTTCATCTCTGCCATTCTGAGGGCCTCTCTCTGCAGCTCCTATTTCTGCATTTCAGCCGTTGGCTCAGTCCCTGCCAGCCAAAATGAGACTCAGCCCGGGCAGAGGCTCCGGGCAGCAGCGGCTGTTATTGCACCCTGCCCTCCCCAGGGACCTGCGGTCAAACCCTTGGGTGCACACGTGCACACTGCACCCCTCAGAAACGTGTCTGACTGCCAGCCCAGCCCTGCCAGCACCTAAAAATAACACACAGGAAAACGTACAGTGCCCCCTTTTTTTTCTTTTCTTTTTTTTTTTTTTTTTTAATGGCCTCGATTAACTGAGGCCTTGGATTTGTGATGGTTTGTGCATCGGCCGATTTCTGTGTCTCACCAGGACTCGGGGATCTCAGAGCTGTGAATTTCCAAAGTTCACAAAGCACTGAGAAAAAGAAATTTATACAAAATAACATAGCTCTGTGCAACCTCCTACTATTCTAGAGGAAAATGCAGAATAATAGCCTTTTTTGTTTTGCTGTCCTAACAAAAGGGAGCTGAGAGGCAAACTGATGATGCAGGACTTGCAAAAACCAGAGAGATCAAAAAATTCTGCTCCCAAAACAGCCCCCTGTAAAATGACATTACTGGGGTTACTTCCAGGAAAGCAGCTACAATTTTGATTGCAGATTTGTGAGTAAGCTTATAAATCAATTCAAAACCAAGCCTGTTTAAAAACCTGTTATGCAGAGATGCAGTAAAATGAAACGCACGCAGGTAATACCGCTGGTCTTGAGAACTTCAAAATTTCCTCAAAGTAATAACTTTAATTCAGTTCTTTCTGGCATAAACTTTTTCATCCCATTATGTCAAAAACTGTATTATCCATCCATTTGTCTGTCAGAACGATTCCCCCTGGGCCCATATACCACTGGTTCTTCTATTCTAAACCTCCCCATTACATCCTGCTATCAAGAGTCACAATTTTCAGTGAAAGTCTCTTGTGACTTTTGACAATGTTTTACAGTGAACTAGACCAGGAAGCTCAGAGTTAAAGGAAATCTTCCATTCTGGCAATGAATATGTAATAGGCATTACACTGTGCAGTACACCAAAAATGTAAGGTTCATTAAGTCTTTCAAAGGCAAGAACTTCCATGTAGCTTTGAATGAACCTGTCTCTGTGATGGCATTAGCAAATGATATTTTGGGGCAGGAGATATTAATACTACACATTAAGGAACAAATTTGTTTAAATGCTATATAGCTCTGCGTGGATGCAGATGATCCAGGAATAAATAAAAAGTGAATAGTCGTTCAACTTTATATGTAAATTGTCTTTGGCTTATATACATAAGAATGCTCTTTGCTACTAAATTCCTTCATATTAACAAGCAGGAGTGTAACTAATATATAAAATAAAGTCATTCTCTTTAATGAGAATGCTAAATATTTTAAAGAAATGCACAGCTATGAAATATTGTCAAGGGCATTTTTATACTTAAGTTTAAGAACACTTATGACTTAACTGTTGAATAATTTAACACATTCAGCCTTGAAGTACTATTTATGTATGTTTTTTAATGTTCATACTTATGTAGGCTTTTCTTTGCTCAGGATTTAGGACCTTTGATTTCTGTTTATAAAATTTACATCTTTAATCTCCCAGCTCTGTGCATTTCCCCATTTGACTCCTGCAACAATATAGGCAAAAAATGCTGAGAGGAAAAAAGGAGCTAAAAGCCTCATGCAGCTTGGAACAGGGACTGCGTGGATTTTAGCAAACATAAGGACAGATTTTAAGGAAATGAGCTCCAAGTAGAAAACCTCGATAAACATGAGCCACCTGTACAGCTCAGACGGAGGATTTGCAAATGGGTTTGTGAGCTTTCTCTGAGAGGCAGAGAAAGCCCCAGGAAGGGCCCCGGCACTTCGTGGGAACCCCGAGTCCTCCCGCACAGCTCCTTTGGGGGAGCCCCGTGCCCAGGGGGAAATTCCCCTTGCAGCCCACGCGTGGGTGGTGGGACACAGCTGAGGCTGGGGGAAGTGCCACCCCAGCACTCCTGACCCCTCAGGGTCCCTGGGGTCGGCGAGCACAGACCCACCACTGCGCGCTGGGGCAGGGGCGGTGATCCCGAGAGCGCTCGGCTCGAAGGCTGACCTACCCCCACACCCAAAATGTTCAGGGTCAGAGCACCACAGGCAAAAGTTTTACTGGGTGATGGAACAGAAGGTGAATTCTCCTCGCGATCGTGATATTGCATGAAATTTGCTCTGGGATAAATAAAAACATCGACCGAAACTGTTTACAGCGTGTCTTGTCACCTTGCATTATGGTCTTTCGCAACACGCTGATGTTTCGTGACACAGCAGATGTAACTTGACATGTCACACACTGAGCAGCGACTTTCAGGAATTTCTAAGACACGTTTCTTTCCAAAAGGAGCGTCTCAACCAGACAGTTGGGCCATGAGTGCATTTAAAACTGGGGCTGGAAGAGTCGGGCTGAGATGAGACGAGCATCGCTCGCAGAATATTTGGTCTGACTTTTCCTCTGTGTTTTATGCGCTACAAGCCATAGGCAGGGAGATGGACAGATCATCCAGCACGATGGATGAGCTGCTGCCAGGCTGATGTTACTGTATAACTATGGGCCCCTCAGTACCCATTCTGCCTCTGATAGTCATCACTTGCCAGTGTCCAAATGGATTATATAAATCTGGCATGTTTATGGTATAAAGGAAGATGAATCTGAATATCTGTGAACCTTGGGCTTGCAGGATGATGCATTAGGAAGGGAAAGCAAGTTTTTCAAGGGCAAAAAAAAGTTAGTAGGGTTTTATCAAAGGGAATTAACCTAACACCTCCTTGCATCAGGCTGCACTACCACACATTGAGAGATCACTTACCCGGGGAGGCAGAAGGAGAGCGTTAGGATTAAGAGCAAGGAGCACCACATATTTTAGCTCAGAGATGTCTTTCTAGCTGGAAATTCTCTGTGGTGGTCACTGACACACCGAGCTGAGTAATTTCTTTAGTGCTGATGTCTATTCAGACAAGCACATCATCAGAAGGAGTCACAAGGACCTGGTTCTGTGAGGTTCATCAAGCCGGGTCATGGCTGAGCAGGGGACCCTGGAGGGATGAGAACTGGGGACCCTGGCCTGCCTGAGCAAAAGCTGGGCTACATCAGCCTTCCTTGGTGAGTGCTCTGGGAAGTGGCTGCTTTCTAGGTCATGGGCACTATCTTCTCAGGAGAGGCAAAACAGAGAAGCATGGAAGACTAGAAGAACTGTGACATATACGGAACGATGTAGGATTAAGACAAGAAAACTGCTCCCTTGCTGCAGCAGACCAGATCCTCTGGCAGCAGCAATGGGCTCTGAGCACAGAGCCCATTTGCACTGACTCAGCATCACTGAAATGTAAGTATCACCCCCACTGGGGTCTTTAGCTCCACAGTGCTGTCAGCACGGGCTTTGCATCCCAGGGAGGAGATACCTAATTTGCTCAGAATAACCGCTTGCACTCACTCTGCCTCTGCTTTCCAGCAGACCTGAACTAGGAGGCAATTTGGTTCCACAAAAGCAGCCTCAGATGAAAATATGTAAATAAAGGGAGAACTGGAGAGTGAGAACACTCATCGTCTTCCCGAAACGAGGCGACTCAAGGTATGTCCTTGGGATATCGGCACAGGGACCCAGAAATCTCAACAGGAAGTCAAAGTTTACAACAGGAATTCAAGACAAAATGAATGTTGCAGCTGTAATACACAAACTCACAACCTTGCCAGGCCTTACTCCCTTAATAAACACTGAAACCTCTGTATCTCATAGCTTCAAGGACCTCTTTTCCAAGAGTGCCTCCTGTAAAGCTTTATTTCCTTTTGAAGTCTGCTTTCTACTTTACTCTGTTTTTTTGCTAGGAATATATTTAGGTAGGAGCTGGCCTTTGCAGGCAGCTGTGGCTATCAGTCAATCTATCAGCAAACCGCTCATGAAGTTCACTAGACAAAGGGTTAGTGCAGCTAGTACCACAATAATGTAGAAACAGAAATATTACAAAGTAAAGGCTTATAAAATAATAAAAATTCTACTTAGTTCAGATACCTCCCAGTGCCTTTGGCAAAATACCTTAAGCATTCCACATAAGGCGGGCATTGTCTTTATAAGATGGCACCTCATAAAATGGTATTAAATATCACCAACGGGGCTTCATATTTCATCCAGCAGGGTTTAGGCCAGACATGTTCTATATCACACATTATTAGAATGACATCTGCTTTGCAAGTTGTGTACCCAGGAGCATACCTTGATAACTCATTTCAGCACTCATTCTCGAGGCTTCTGTGGCTTCGTAATACCTAATATGTTTAACTCATTTTGAACAGAAGTCTAAAGCCTGTCGTGGCCCTCTGGCCAAAACTGTAGCTGTCAGGCAACGAAGCCAGCTATCAAACATTACTCATTTATCATTAGTGGTGATGCAGCTGTACAGAGAAATGTACCCACTGAAGTGAAGGGCTGTCAATTGTTCCTGTATAATGCTCCTCTCCTCAACAGGGCATTTCTCCATGGAGGTACAGCTAGAGCACTCTGCTGCTTCCCCATAGCACGGAATTTATGGCAGCAAGGGAATGCATTTTCATTTAAATGGGTCTGCCACAAGATGAATAAAGCAATCATCAATGGGATCTATAAGCACAGAGGGGTGGGGCACTGTTTATAAACATCTCACATAGGTGTACATCTGTACCAGCGCCTGTGTGCCCATACACACATGGGGTGTTGGGAAATAAACTCTCTGGATCTGTATTGGTATTTAAAAACTGGCACATGATCAGTACCAAAGGCTCTGCTTCCTCTTTGCTTGCCATTTCCATAAGAAGGCTGGAATGTGCAATTTAGGCTTCAAATTTCCATGTCTATTCTGCTTGCAAAACTCAAACACACGCTACCTTGAACTTCGCTATCCTCAACTCTGCTCCCCAGGGAGGAAAGCAGCCAGATTAAATCTATATGAGAGATCTCCTGACTGCAGACACTACTGCCTTTATTCACAAAGGCAAAGCACAGCAATGGTCTGGGAAAGCACCACAGTTAAGATACTATCTCCAGGCTCCTTTGAACCGCTGCTGCATGCAAATATTTGTACACATGCATTATGAAGAGAGTGTGGCACAAGTCCCTGAATTTTGATTTGTCTCTGCACAAGCGAGATACAGAGGAGAGAGATGGGCTCTGGTGTGAAGAGCAGAGATCTGGCTCCCACATCTGCCTTTGCTCTATCTCAGTGTGCTTTCTCCTCTGGAGCCCACCGAGGCCAAAAGGAATTTGTTCATTGCTTTCAAGGCAGTCACACAACAGCAAAAATGTCAGAAATGGATACTTGGGATCAGGAATCCAAATCCACCCCTAGCAAGCAACTAGAATATAACTGTTGCTCCCATATTAAGTTCTCACCCTGGTCCATCTGTGCCCAAGTTTCTGGGAAATGGAGATGGTCTGTGCCTAGAAAAGGGTTTCAGATCTTTAAGTGAGCAGCAAGCACAGCCCTGAAGTGACTTTGAGCAGATGTTACACAAAACCTCAATTGTATACCCACATTTCCAGATTCACCCCAAACAAGTTTGCTGAAAAATCAACTTTCTCCAAAGAACTTCAAGAAAGCCTTTTGTCAAACATGGTCAAACTAAGAGATTATAGCAAAACCACGGTCAAAAGGACTTTTATCCTCCCCTTTGGCCTTGTTCAAAGTACCCATGAATTCTGCCATGGATAATTCTGCCACCTTGTCAACAGAACAGCAATTAAACAACTTTATATGTATTAATACATATTTCTGGCACTTTTCCACTATGGTATAGAAATCCAGTGGCCAAAATACAGCTGTGCTTCAGTTCTGTCCCAGGTTCAAACACTACCAACATGGTTCTCATCCATAACAAGACAAGTAACAGGGGAAAGGAGGGAAAATGCAGCTCTGAAAGTCACAAATATGGAATTTCTTCTGGGGAAAAGCTCCTCTCTCCAGAATCAGCCAAGAGTGGACATGGGTAAACCTGGAGGTGCCTGGGGCAGCTACCTTTTGAAGGGATGTCACTGAGAAGGGGAGTGGAAGTCCCACAGCCTATTTTGTGTGTGCTGGGGACCTTCTTTTTCCTCCTCTTCCCCACTTCTGAACACTGTTTATATCCAGGGGTGTAAGGACTATGCTCCCTCTATCCCTCCTGCTCTGAGCACCAGGCCAGGAGCCTTTGCACTCCCTCAGAAGCACAAGGGCATTTTGGGCCCAGCTGGAAATGAACACGGCAGAGAGGAGGACAGTGAATGACAGAGCTTTCCTGGCAGATGTAGGCTATAAAAAGAGACCAAGATGTGGTGAAACAAGTCTAACCAAAGGGGTTTGCCAGAAACACAGTGAAAGGGGCCTGCAGTGTGGAAATGACACTGCCAGATTCAGAAAGAGAAAACTGAAGCTTAGCAAGCACGCAGCAACTTGGAGATGCTGAGGAAAGTGGAAATCACTTCACTTTTGGTTGATTTCCCTCCTCTAGAGCCCGTGGTCTCCCAGGGAAAGGGCCCACCCCCTCACTGGCAGGGCGCAGAGCTGAGGAGAGGCCAATGGCACCTGCTGCTGGCAAGCTGGGCTGCGGCTCACCACGCTCCACACAGCAGGACCAGGCTGCCAGCCTCCTTCCTTGACCTGATCTGATCTTATCTGCACTTCCAGGTGCCTCTGGAGCCCAAGGCTCTCTAATTACCACGGAGCTGCCCACAACAAACTTGGATACATTTGCGTTCATTCCTCATTTTCCTTACTTAATGTAGGAATGGGCCGAGGAGCGCTGCAGGGAGGGTGGTGAATGGTGGTTTCATTAACCACATTTTATTTCTAAACCAGCAAAACTCAGCCTTTGAAGGGGGCCCCTCCTTTCTTTTTTTTTTTCTTTTTTTTTTTTTTTTGCCAAGCCCTGGACAGAAGCCATCTTTCCAAGTCAGAAGGGATGTACATGACTGTGTAAAATCCCAGGAGCCTCTCCTCAAAACAGCCACAGGGGTTTGCAAACAAGTCACAGAAACACCCTCTTCACCCATTCCCCCAGGGCTAAGCAAGCTCCCAATGAAACACTCCCAGCTGCTTTCTGCTCACAGAGCAGCAAGGCCTGAGCACAGCCTTTAAAATTGTGTTGCAACCAGACCATGCAGGGAAATTCTTGACTTTTTAAACATCCTTTTTGTAATATTACATATTAGCAGAAACAATGGGTTTGGTTATGACTGTGAAGTTAAGCAGGGGCTGGAGAAGAAAGTTGTCAGCTTTCCTCATAGGAAACAGACACAGCTGACCTCTGTGTTAGATATGCCTGGACAGGGAAGAGCTTAATTTAAACTGCTTTGGGTGACTAAAATGAACTCAATCTTATCATTGCACCATGACTTTTGGGGCTTACTTTGTCTTCTGCAGCAGACTCACCCTTCCTATTACTGCTCAATCTCCTTGTAACACATTCACACCCCAGTTTCCTAAGAGAGGTGTCTTCCTCTCTCTAGACTGAGCTCCTATCACCTGTTGTACCACCATCACTTTGCTCCGTGAGGTTTTCTCAAAATCCCTGCAGCACTGCTTTGTGCAGGGATGCTGGGAGGGCAGCAGCAGTGGTGGGTTGGCAGCTGGCAGCCTGCAGGGCCCAGGGAAGTGGCTGAGCAGGGGGAGGGCAGCAGCAGGGCTGGGGACCACGCTGTGCCCCACTGCCCCAGCTCTGCAGAGGCCACCTTGTGCCCCGAGTTTCTGTGTGAGCCCTGCTGGCTGCTGAGAGGGGTCAGAGCTCATCTCCAGCATGCCTCAGTGCACCGAGGCTTCCCACAGCTCCTGAGGCCTGGCTGTGGTGCAGCTGGTGAGTCATGCACAGGTTACTCATGGAGGGGTTTATTCTTGTCTGCAGAAAGTCCGGCATGAGTAAAGACAGTGTAACTGTGGCAGAGGCTTGTTTCGGGTCTGGCTGGTGCCAGAGCTGAGCTGTGTCTCACCCCCAGGTGTGTGGCTCAGGCTGGGG
Organism: Zonotrichia leucophrys gambelii; assembly: GCF_028769735.1. Taxonomy (NCBI): domain Eukaryota; kingdom Metazoa; phylum Chordata; class Aves; order Passeriformes; family Passerellidae; genus Zonotrichia; species Zonotrichia leucophrys. The sequence goes on from NC_088172.1 coordinate 103,653,251, forward strand.
GGGCAGACAGGGCCACACATCCTTTTTCATGCCTTTCTGCCCACGCCAAAACTTTTGAGTCACTGCAGGCACTGCAGAATGGGACCGACTCATCTCACAAGCTCCTCTTCAGGCTAAAGACACTTCTGCTAATTACTGACCTTCATCAGAGCAAGCTACCAGGAAAGGCTCCAAGTCCTCATGAATCCTCAGATTCTCCCACTGAAGCTTACCTGTCACTCGGATGAGATCTTGGCTTCATCCAGGCTGCTAGCAAAACACTCACACAAGCCTAGAGTAATTATGCAGGAATCTAATTTCCCTCTATATCTTCCACTCCCAGAGCACCAAATCCCTAAACTTCTCCTGGAGATTTTTTAACTGTAAAAACCCCTTTTTTTTATTTCTCAGGAACAATAAGATATCCAGCAATAACGACACATTTCTGACCATGGTGCTGCCACAATGTTAAGTTCCAGGTAATTTTTCCTGGCTGAGTTTATGCAGTGAGTGTAAAATCCTACCTGCTGGCTGCGGCAGGAGTCACGGGTCTGTGGGACACTCCTTCAGAACTTGGGCTTCTGAAACGAGAAAATGTTTTCATTCATATTTTAAAATTCCATTCATTAACAGGTGTATGAGGTTTGACTTCTTCAAAGTATGCTGCAGACACAGCCTAATAAATCTCCATGACACCTCACTGCATCTCCATTTTATAGATGTGGTGATTCGAATATATCCAAGTGAAATGACTTGCCCAAGGCTAATGAAGGAATCAATGTCAGAGACAGGATTAAAAGTAGAAAAATTCCTGGCCCCTAGTCTCATAACCTAACTGTGGTCTGCATTTCCCTCATATGAAAACAGAAAAGGGAAACACATCTATTTTGAATATTGTGAAAAGTAGTTCAGAGCAGATGGGCGGCCTGATGTTTTAAAATTGCTTTACTTTGTCATAAAATATCAATAATACACAGGATGTGGTTCTTGTCCAAGAGTATACCAAGGTGTGAACAGCACAATATGTGTCACTGGTAGCTTTCAGAGCAGCTGAGGTGGCACTACAGAATAAAATAAGGACAGTCTTTGAGATGTCTCTCCTGCCCTGCTCCTTAAAACAGATTTCTTCCCGTGTGCTAGAGCTGGTAAAAGCAGCTTTGAAGCTGCTGAAAACCTGTTGGGCAATGAGTCTGTAGTGAGACACCTATTGTCACATCTCAGGGGCAGCACAGGAGGTCTGCAATGGCCATTGCTCAAAATTTTGGGTGGCTCTAACCCACCTCTTCCTTAGATGCTAACACAGAGCGAGGCAGCATCTTCTCTGCTGCCAGAACGTAACAGGAAGACAATGCACCTGTCTAGCTGTGTAGAAGAATAATTTAAAGGGAAAAAAAAAAGGAAGGTACACTTGGGTCATTAAATATTGATGAGTAAGATTCATTGACTGAGTGGGAGACAGTAGGATATGGCTTGAAATAAAACCCCATGAGGGCCACACCCCCTAGTATGCCCAGGGCCATCCCTTTAAAGGTAGGACAATTATAATTAATTGAGCAATCTGACAGAAAGCATACATCCATACACTGGAGCAGAAAGTGACACTGTGCACGGAGCCATCATGGACACTTGAAGGGTTAATACTGGTTCACTAGACCAAGGACAGTAAATTCTGCCTGTGGCTACCACCAGTCTATTGTATTATTATTGCAGGCTTTAGAAACAGCTTTTAATTTTAACCCTTTCCAGCCCTTTCTTCTGTTTTCTCTTTATAAATAATTGTCATTGAATAAAATGGCATAAAATCTTCCTTGTCCTGCCTTTCAATAATTTCTTTTCACTTTCAGCATTTGGAACACTGTGCAAAAATAAAGAAAGAACCCAAACAACATGGGCTTCCTTTACCTGCAACTTTTAAGGTTGCCACAAAACTGGGGCCCTTTCATTTTGTTGCCATCAGTCTCCACTCTGCTGCAAGGATGAACAATCCCATCCACCACTTACTGGGAACTGTGATGTGGGTGTTCAGAGTTGTGACAAGCACAGAGGGAATGCAGATAGCCCTGTACCCCCTCCAGTCCTGCCAACACCTGCGCTCATCCCCCTGACTGCGATTTTAAGGTGACGTGCTGGGAATCGCTCCCGCCTGCAGAAGCTGACAAATCAAACACAGCTCAGGAGCTGCTGGTTACCTGGAATGCACAAATCCCCATCTGGATAACCATCCAGCAGTATGCTGAGCACATCCTCAGCCTTAGACAGGCTGAAGAGAAACAACCAATGGAGAAGGGATGTGCAGGGGACAGCAGAGGACTGACTCAGTGACCCAGGAGGTCCTTTCCAATCCTGCATTTCCGTGTTCGTCTGTTCATATTGAAGTTGATGGGAGACATTTCCACCGACTTCAAAGGGCTTTTATCCAGCCCCAGTTTCATTTATTTTCAATATATAGATGCAAGAGTAATGTCACGCATGATTTTCATGAGACATGCTAATATACAATCAGTTCTGGGAGCAGCAGAATGAACCCAGCTAGATAAATTGTTCATCCCAAAATGCTAAACATGCCAAGACCTGAAAAACATATCTCCTTGTATCTGACTTGCTGGCAAGTCCAGCAGTGTCACAGCTGGATTTCTAGTCATCATTACCCATAATCAATTATGCCAACTAAACTGCCCCGTGGTTGCACTTTTTGTGAAATACAAGGAAGAAGGTGAACAAACATTTTGATCAGGGGATCAGCTCACTACAAGGCTGGTCTGTGTTCCCGGCAGCAAGAAGGAATGTCCCATCATGAAACCTGTAGCTTCCTGTGGAAGGTTATTCACTGTAAATGGGACATCACCTGCCAGAGAGACAAGCCAGAGACAAAGTACTCTGGAAAGGAAAGTGCTGCAGAACCCTAATTTTGATGGAGACAGAAAGAAAGGAAGAAAGAAGGAGAAGGTAGAACGGGGTGGCTGTACGATTACACAGTGTTTTCTCTTCCTCTCTTTTTTTTTTCACTGAGCAGGCACTCAGCCTGCTCAGCAGAGTCACTCCAATATGTTATCTAATGGCTCCATCGTTACTTGTGAGATTCCCCATCTGTGGCCAGACTGTGCCACTGCCTCGTTCCGCGGAGCAAGAGAACATTCGCTCGCTCACTCTGATCGGGGGGACAGGTCCTGCTCTGGAGCAACAAAAAATGAGCTGCTCCTTAGCCGGGTCTGAACCCTTGCACAAAAGTCAGCCTTTGATGAAAGTTTCCTCTGGATTTCAATGCTGCTCTTTACAGCTGGACAATCTGCTGGCTCACTCTGCCTCTGTCTTTTTTTTTTGTTCTTTGCACTTGCATCATTCTGATCTATGTGGTGGTCTCATATTTTCCTCCAGAGCTTTCTGCACCGGCCTTGTTTTCAAAGCCATATAACACAAGCAATGATTTCCAACCTGCAGTTGCTTTAGAAGGATGGATGTTCAGACATAATCAGTCCATTTTGCTATTTTTTCACCTGTTATACAGTAGCTGCTCCTGCTGTTTGGATGCTTCTTTACTCACTTTGCTTTTCAATCTCTTTTGTCCTCATAATTTACTGTAAAACTCTAAGTGATTTATAAAACATGGAAAAGTGTATCACATCCAGTTTAGTTCTCCTCAAAGCAGATTAATTTCCTCCCTCTGGTGCCTCTAATGAGGATGTTCCATGGAAGGATTCAGCCATCCAGGGGCACAGGTACTGATCACTCCTCAGATGTGGCAGGTCTTCCATGACCAGGACAGAAAAATGACACCACACCATGAGAAGAGAGATGCTCAGGGTGCTGAGATAACCCTGATGTGCATTCAGAGGTCTGAGCACTTTGGGGCTGAACCTCAAAACTACATCAGGAATCACACAAAGGATCCACAAGTGGCACAGGCCTGATGGAAGAGCAATTCCCAGGTACTGAGAGTTCTAGCTCATATTTGAAGTCCATCAGTTCATACAGACCTGCAGAATTGCTCTGGTTGACTTCACAATTATCTACCTCATAAGTGGCCACGTATCACAAAGGAAAAGTTGTGGTTTGCTGTCACTTACAAATGTCACCCTCTACAAACAGGATGAGGAGCAAGAGAACGGCAAAGCTCAATTGATTTGTTCAGGCACCAGTATTCCAGCGTGGCAAGATATTTTACCTATGACTGTCACATCCAAATTTAGTAGATAGCATGCTTGCTTTTTATTTGATTTTTAGCAGGTCTCTCCACAATAAATATAAGAGCAGAATGCATAAACAAAGTGCCTGGCACTTACAGTTTATCTTGGTGACGGAAAATTTGATTGATGATAAGTTCAGAAAGTGGCAAATTTTCAACATAGGGCTAAACAACCTTTCATTGCTGATTTTAATTATTTAATTTTTTTTAGCTCATTTCCTCTTAGCTGTCTTGTTCCAGTGCTCCATCAGCTTCTGGGTGGGGAAAAATAAGCCCACCCTATTTGTTCCTTATGGATTTTCACTGACCAAGTTGCGTATCACCAGGTTAAGAATTAAATGGAGAACTTTTGCCTGTCACATTCCTTCTTCTTGTCTCTTTCCAGGACAGAGACTGTGGGACAGACCTTTCTGCCTGTAAAATGCTAATTTTTAACTTATCCTTGTTACTGCAATACCAAAAGGGTGGAGGGGTGCAGGCACACAAGCAGAATGAGGCAGCTCAGAGGAGATACCAGTTAGAGAAGCCCCATTCATAAAGCAAAGAAGGAAAAAATATTTTAGAGAGGGGGGAAATCAAGGCACCATCTTGTAGTGGTTTGTGTCCAGGAGCTTCCAGGAGGAGCATGGACAAAGGGCAGGCACAAGCTGGACCCCACGGCTGCTAATCTTGTGCCTTAGCAACAAAACCACTCTCCCTCTGCGCGCAGGCTCGGAGGGAAGAGGGCCAACCTTCCAGGAGGGAACTCCTTGCTGGATTAAGCACTTTGCTTGCTTTCCTCTTCTCACCCCTTCCCTCCTCCAGAGCATGGAGGATGGGGAGGGGGCCAGGCCCTGAAAAGGTGCCTGCCCCCCCTCATTCTCCAGCCCAGCCCACGTCCAGCGGGGTCCTGGGGCTCCCCAGCAGCCCCCGGATGCCCGCGCCCCTCGGCCGGGGAGGAGGGACATGATTTGTAATTGCAATATTTTCATTACCGTCTCTTAGTTCTTTGCACACTAATGTCAAGAGCTTTGTCTTTGTAGTGTTATTGGCATTTTTCATCATATTCATGAAGTGTGGGTCAATTTTCTTCAAAAGGCTCACTTCGCCAACTTGCCACAAAGACAGACAGTAATAAATTCTACTAGTGCACAGCGAAGGCTTCGTAGCTGCAAGCAACAATAAAAAGCAATGAGCTGGGTGTCACTAAGTAACTCCAGTTTACACTGCATTTTCTTCTTTTATTGAAAACTCAGAATATGAATTTATTAATGAACACACAGGCCTACTTTGAAGGGGTGTGGGGGGGGCCCGAGTCAATTTATTTGGTATTCACACAGTGTGTGCCTACATTGTATTGTTTCATCATTTTATGGCCAGGCACAGCTTGTTAGGCTGTGGCCCTCCAGAAAAAAGCAGGCTCATATAGCAACACCTTGACGTAGATGTACAGCTGCTTTCACTGTGGCTGTCTCACCTTTAGCCCCGTCTGTCTACTGCCGGCTTTCATTTTCCGCATTCATACATCAATAAGCTTTGCATGCTGACACCTAATTTTGCAGGCTACTTTGGTTATGGAGGCCATGTTTTGCATATCACTACCCACCCCCTTCTGACATCTACTGCCTTTAAAGAGGGAGAGAATAGAGAGAGCACGAAAGAGGGATTCTTTTCTTCTCAGCCTAATCAGAGATTTCTTTATATTTGTCAAAAGCAGATCTGCCAAATCAACTTTAATTGATTCTTCCACAGTTCTCATGTATGATTTTTGAAGGACTGGGCTTGTGTTCCAAGACACAGTGTTGTGTTTCAAACAAATATGAGGTTTCTACAGTAAATCAAATTTGGATGCCAATTAGTTAGCATTTTCCATTCCAATTAAATTTGAGACCTTTCTGATTTTGAAAGACTTGTGTGTCTATGCCTGTGTGCATGTACTGATGTGCGTGTGCCTATCTCTATCTATTCTGGAGCAGCAGAAAGATATATACATATAAAATATTTAATGTGCTCTTGGTGGTCTAATAAGCAGGGAGGGGTTAGAGCCACCCATTTAAATACACATTTTGGAGGATTTTTTTTTTTCACCCTGTTTATTTCACAAGGGCTTACCAGCCCATTCTAACCTGTTATGTGACACCACAAAGGTTTTTACTTTCTCAGTCAGGTGGCTAATGTCATTATATCGTTGACAACTCATAAAATGTTATAATCTAATAGGGCTTTCCCTCCCCACACACACACATAGTGAAAGCTCATTGTAGCAAAGAAAGGATTAGGGGCAAAAAGCAAGATTAATGTTTAAAAAAATGGAAGCAGGCTGAGTCCAGATAGAACACTGTAGCTTAAAAACAAATGTAATTTGTATATTAAAATGTGTCTTGATCTTCCTAGATTTACTCTAAATAAACCCTGCATACAATACAAGGGATTTCCTACTGGATATTGAATATTTCAAGCAAAGTCTATATATTTGGGTTGAATCAATTTTTAAATGAATTCCTCCTTTTATGACTAAAAATCAGTTTTTAGGCAGACTCGGAATAGAGAGACTAAGACTGAATCCCACACTAGCAGGATGGGAAGGAAACAAAAGCTTGCTTAGATTAGCTGGAACTCTCAAGTGCCATCACAGGCAACCATCAAACTATCCTGGACAATATTTGTTCTGTGGACAAGGAATCTTCCCAGCACCCATGGGTCTGGCAGGCACACAAGGGACAAACCTCTCACCAATAAGTTTTACCCTCTTGGGTCTCTAGAAGGACCTCAGGCCAGCCCAGACATCAGGAGCAAGCAAATCCATTTCCATTCATTTCCAAGGACTCAAAACCGTGGCAGTGAGGAATTCACCCTCAGCAAAATTCAGGTGGGAACAAGCACACGCCTGCATTTCTTGGGGAAAGAGATTAATTAGTTTCTTCCTCTTATAAAACATAAATAAAGGAACAAAGACCTGAGCTTGAAGAGGTGAGAAAATCCAGGCGCACTTGGCCAGCAGGGAACAGCAATAATCTTCAGGTAGTTTGGCGCTAGGACGGCGCGTTTTGTATTCTCTCCTGCTACACACAACTACTGGCTATGCCACCAAAAGCAGTAAAATGAGGAATTATGATGGCTATTGAACACCATTCACATATTCACAGTGTCGCATCCGATGTCAATTAGCGAGCCTGTTTCCATAATTGTTATACAAGGGGAAAATCTACGGTGTTAAACAGCTCTTGAGTTCACGTTGGTGGATGGGCTTTGTTTGGTGGAGTGTTTAGTGCACATCAAGTAAAATCCATGGGAAATCTGCCTGGCACGAGACCTTTGATGGATTTGTGTTGTGAGAGTTTTTATATTCAGTCTAGTATGTGTGGTTTAGGCTACATTTTTAAAGCCAGCTTCTCTGCCTACCTGGGTAAAACCAGGCCTTTTGGGTGGGGAAGCTGCAGATTTGCTGAGATTTTTATCTGAATGGATGGGCAGCTTCAGGAGGAAAATTGCAGAGGACTATGCAAACATTTTGTAACTCTCAAACCAAAAATGTCTCAAGCCTTTTATATAAAATCTGTTGGACTCTGACATTTAGTTATTAGCTTGCATAAAAACAAAAGGATTCAGTATTGAAGTGGAACTAATGTCGAACGTCAAACTGGTCTTTTAAAGGTTTGGGGATTTTTAATTCTTTTTTTCTAATAAAAAGTCTAAAATTTAATGCTTTGTTCAGCTGATGATCAATTTTTCTTCTACATTTCAAGGTCTGCAATAACCCACCAAATCCTCTACTTATCTCCCATTGTGCTGACTTCTGTAAAAAATGTGGCCCTTCAAGCTACAAAATGATAGAGGAAAATCAGACAACACACAATAAAGTCTATAAAATCACGAACAGTATAGGGAAAGCAAACAGAAAAGAAGCAGTCATTATTTCTCACAGCATAAGAACCAGGGCACACCCAATTATGAGGCACAGGGTTAAAACAGCCCATAAGAAACATTTTGCAAAGAATAACTAAATTATGCAACTGAGCGCACAGCAGGTAGAAGAGACCAGGAATACAAATGGATTGTAAACACCATTAGACAAATTTATGGGAGAGTTCCAGGGAGCACAATGATCCTGCATGGCCCGTGGATTGGGACCCTGCCTGGACAGAGCTTGGGAAGGGAGAGGTCCCTGTCCAGGTACCTCCATCCTGACAAGATGGTGACACTGGGAGCTGTAACATCACCCTCACAGTGTGAATTGCTCATGGCATGTCCTTCCCTGCCTGGAGATGGTAAAGGAAAAGGCCAAAAGAAGGCTGCTGGTCCGAGTTTGGAACCTCCAAACCCCAAGGGAATCACTGCACTGCCAAGTGCATGCCGAGCCCTTGATCCAGACCACACGTGCAGCAAAAACAATGGCCCTGATGAGCGATTATGTGCCTTTGTCTGGAAAGCCTCCCACCAAGGTGCACTCGCCTGTCTGGTGTGCAACAGGGCTGTGGATTAAGCTCTTTGTGTGTTTGTCACTTTGGGGGCATTTAATTGCAGGGTAAGTAGAAAAAGGCAGAATTAAAAGAGGGCCACAGGCTGGTTTGACAGTGGTGGCAAGAAGTGCCCTCTTCAGCAATAGGAGCAGGCACAGGGAATCAAGATGGGCACATAAATGTGGCTGACGTGAGCTGTCTTTAACCGCTGGCAAAGACCAGAGCAGAAGTTTTCAACCATTTCTTGATTTATGGACCCTTACACTTCCAACGGAGAGGTGATCACCTGTAACAGTGAATTAAAGCCTCCTGACAATAGGGTTTTTTTCTGCTGCCTTTCAGGCACCCTTTAGGGAGGTGGCTCAGAGACCCTCTGGGACGTGCAGCCCCACTGGAAACCTACTGGCATAGGAATGAGCAAAGGGGCAGGGATAGGCAGTGTCCAACCTTGGGGGTTAGATTTGCCATCCCATCTCCATTTCCTGTCTAACTGTGGAAAAAGAATAATTCTTAAAAGTCTTCATTTTCCTTCATAGTTTTAAGGCTAAAAAGGACTATTAGATCATTTATTCTGACCTTTTACATCTACAGGCCATCACACTTCCTCCAGTTTACGAGTACCTCCATAAAATAAGAGCCCATATTAATTTCAATCACCACTGAGGGAAATAAACCTGCTCCAGTCAGGAAAGGATCTCTCTGAGGTTCACCACTGTTCACACTCTCACCATTCACATCCTTTCTAATTACTGTACTATTTTCCCTCTGTATATCCATGAATGCATTGTTAAAATACCGAGAACAGGAGCTTAAATTACAATGGCACCCCATTCTGGCCACATTTTACATAGTAAAAAGGATTCCCAATGGAAAGACTTGGACAGCCTAGCCAGACAAGGAAAATAAAAGCACCCACAAAAAAAAATTTAAAAGGGAGAAATCCCTGTTCTCCACAGGCCTCATAAGCCCAAGGAGATTAGACGACTGGTCAAAAGCCACCCCAAAGTTTGTGGCAGAGATGGAGCTGAAACCTACTTTCTCAAGTCAAATCCAGAGTTTTAATCACCAGAACACCCTTCCTCTCCCTTCATTGCTTTCATTTATCATTTCAGGCTAGGCAGACTACATCGAAATGATGGCTTTGTGAAGCATAGAAACACAGTTTTACGGGCAATAAACAATAAATATGAACCTGAGAGACATCTCCGGGAAACCTCCATACACCAAAAAAGAGTCAGTCCCATTTCTCCCCCTAGAGAAGATGGCACATCCCCTTTCCCTTTCCCTGCTGCCCGCACCCCTTTGGCGGGCAGAGTGCGGTGCCAGCGCCAGGTCCCTGCCCGGCGCGGTGGCTGCGCGATGGCAGCGAGCTCCCCTGCTCCCTGCCAAGATGACAAAGTCCTGGCTGGCTCAGCCGCCGCCTCTGCCAGCCTGCCAGGGGCTCGGCTGTGCCGTTCCATTTAAGCGCTGCTCACTAATTATTAACTGCGGGCCCGGCATTCAGGGCGCAGACAATGGGATCAGCCAGGCACCGCTCCGCGGGCGGGGGCGCACCGAGCTCGGCACGGGCTCCTGCTCAGTTATTGTGCACTGGAATTGGCCCTGGAGAGGAGAACTGAAAAGTATATAAAATTCTGATTCATAACCATAAGGGCTTTTCTCTTTTTTTGTTGGTTTTTTTTTGTTTGTTTGGTGGTGCTCTGGGTTCCCTCCCACAGGAACCCAAATGTTCTTCCTCAACACCAGAACCTGCACAAATTTTAAAAATACCCAAGAGAACATATTTTGGTTTACAGGACTACTCCACAATAACAACGAATTATGCAGAGTTGAGCCCAAAACCTATTTCTGGATCCAGATAGAGACTTTGAGGGATGATGGATGATCCTGTTTTATGGCACCCCTGAGAAAGACATAAACCTCTCCCCAGGCTGGAAGGGCTCTGTTGTGGACTGATGTCCAGGCTTCAAAGTTTCAGGCCTCTGCTTGGTACTACACTTTGCTTTGTGTAAAGGCTGAACTCCTGTGGTATCTGTGTTACCTCCTCTCCCAAGGGATTTGTGCAAGGAAAGGTTGTCTTTATCTCCTCTGGCATTTGTGTCTCACTGGCTCTGTTGCTTTTGAACTGCTGAACTACACACTGGACAAGGATTGCTGTGAGAGTGGCTCCATGCTCATTCAGAAATTAGGTGCATCTTAGCAACACTTAAGGTGATTTTCCAATATGTTTCCTTTTTTCTAACAGCATATTGATTAATGTATTTCCATTTCAGAGAGAGATTGTGACAATTTTGTGCAAAATAGTAGGAGGAGGGAAAAAAATTAATCAGGGTCATCTGAAAATAATGTTTCATCCTGGAAAGGCTTTTTTTCAACGTAACAGAATCCTTCATTAGGCTCTCTGAGGACACACCTCAGACAGGAGCTGGAGCCTCTCTTCCCATAGTTTTCCCAACAGTGGGAACACATGATTTGCATTAGGGACAGGGGACAGCATCCTGTGGCCTCAGCCAGGGCTTCAGTGTTGAGGAAGCAGCATCCCCACTGTGGGCTGAGCAGCACCCCAGGGAGGCAGCAGCTCCTCTGTAATACAGAGCATGTGAGCAGGGGCTATCATGAGCAGGGATAAGGAAAAACACATGCTGGAGCAGGTGCCAGGGCAAGGATTAGAGAAAATGTGCTGCTGTATCTCACAGAGCGAGAGCGCGTCAGGGTCTGAAAGCGAGCGCAGCCCTTTGGTGTGGGAGCCTCGTGCTGCACCTGCAATGAAGCCTTTCCTGCAAATGGAGACATCAGAAGGAGATGACATTCCCCAGGGGATGGCAAAATGTTATGTGAATCACACCCGACTCCACTCAGAAACATCTCTCTTAGGTCTGAGTGGAATTCTACACCAAAGGCATATATTTTTGCATTAGGATCTCTTTTTCTTTCACTTTCAATATCTTGGAAGTGCTTTTTCACACTAAGCAGTTATTAAAAAGAAAGAAGATGTAGTCTTGTACCTGAGTAATATTTCTTCCCCAATCTTTCTCAACTTAACCAGATGACAATCCCTCCTCTTCCTCCTCAAGCCTTCCAGGTTTGAGCCTTGACACATTTTGACCGAGTTCCCAGTGTTTCTGACACTCCACTTTGCTCCCACATGGACCAGCGTGCAGCAGAGACTCCCAGCTCACACAGGCTCCCTGCTCACCTCACTCCCAAGGCTCTGCTGGGAGGAGGAAAGAGCCCCCTAAAATGACAGTAGGAATTGTTGATTCCTTTTCAGGCTCTTAGAGCCACAATTCCTCACATCCATCTGTGGCAAGGCATTGTGGGGTATTGTGTTTGACTCTCAACAAACTGTGTTGCTAGGACGACGTTTATTATGATACATAATGTGAATAAAGGATGAAACTGTACACAGCGTGCTGATTTGCTATAACTGTCATCTGTGATGATAGTCTCTAGTTTATACCTCAAATGAATTTTGCATGGATGGTACCGATGCTACCGAGTGCTGCAGAGGTGTATTTTACAAAGCTGCCTGGGCCTGGCATGAAGATCATGCCACTTTAAACAGCGAATCTGTTATTGTGATGTTTGTGAGAGGAGAACAAGTGGGAAAGTCACTTTCAAGTGCAGCTCAGTGCTCTTTTAATGAGGAATGGGGTCTTCTTCAGAGTCAGCCAACTACTGAGGAGGAGCTGACACCCTTAGTAGTCAACATCCTCAAAACAGCTGACAGCTCCAGATAAATCAGTTTGTGTACTTCCTCCCCTTCTCATATCACCTGCAGTGACAGGAAAGCACTAATTTCCTTTGAGAGGGAGAGAGATGGATGCACGCGTGCATCCTGGGCATGTTGATCCTTCAGTGTAAAATTAACAAAAACAGAGGCCAGGGAGAGCTGGGAATAGGCACAGCACTTTGTCAAGAGGAAGACTCTGCTGTGGTATGGCCCCATATTCATCATTTGGTAATTTACAAATGTGCATACAGCAGAGCCACGTTGCATCAGGCCCTGGAAGGAGCAGCTGTGACAAACGGAGTGCATTTGGTCACCCGACTGCCCCGTTCACAGCCACAGTCCTCCTCCACACAGCACAGGGCTGCATGCCCAGGGGGCCAGCACAGAGTGTGTGACAGCAGTGGCACCTGGGCACAGTGCTGGGTCCTGCAGCTGGACACAGCCCAGCCCTGCATGTGCACCCACCTCGGAGGAGTTCTCCGACACTCACTACCCTTGAATAGGAATATCCCAGTGAGAGCAAAAGCAAATCCTGTTTAGTTGATTATTCCAAAGGGAAAGGCGCTGAAATGCTGCTGCTGCAGATGATAGTCCCAGTGCCACCCCTGAAGAGCCTGGGGCTGCAGCACCCTTTGGGGTTGATCAGGAGGCACTCACTTGTTTATCAGTCACTGGCAATCGATGGGGAGTTAAGTACTGCCTGCACCCTCTTGCACAGACAATCCTCGCCACACACTTCCTGAATTCATTACTCTGACGCTGCCACAAGGCTGAATGATGTTGTAAAAATTAGATACTCCAGGTTTTGAAAAGCAGTGCACCCTCCTTGGAAAGGAACCTACTCGGAAAACCTCTCAGATAAAACCACGGAGGGATTTCTCCTGGTAGGCAACGCAGCTCAGAGCCCTCCCCTGGGCCCAGAGGCCTCTGGTGGCAGTCTGAGCAGGGCTGGCTGCCACTCGCCTTGTGCCATTACTTCTGAGAGTCAGCTCATCCCACCCTCCTCACTGAGCTGCCACGTTTCAGAGACAGGCTCTGACACGAGCTCAAACAAGGCAGAAACAAAAGGCACCCAGCCTGTTTACAGGGAATGAACCACTCACTGTGAGGATTTGCCCCAAACACCAGACATGCACTGTCCAGGCCTGAAGAGAGGCTGTCTCCCCTGCCTGTGCTCAGTGCACACGGTATTTCAGCTGAATTTAAGAACCCCTCTCCTGCACAAGGACTTTTCAATGAAAAGAAAAAAATAAGAAGAAAAACCAATCAAACAAGACTTTTAAAATATAGAGGAGGATCTGAGGTCTCAATTTCTGCCTTTCTAAGCCGACAGTAACCTCGGTGTTGCCTTGATGCATTAGGTTACATTAGTTAAATCACTGACCATCCCATCATTTATGAAATGGGACACGACTGGCGTGCTCAGATGAGACAAGTCACAGCAAAAATGTCTAAAAGGGGGGATTTGCCTGACAACCATTTTAAAAACACTTGTAGGTTTAGATTTTAAAATAAATTCATATCGCTGTATATGCAAACACAGAACTATAAATACATCTATACATGCATGCACGTGTGCACACACATATGTATAATGACATACATATGCTCCAGTGGTTTTCCAGCTAAACTGCTGCCATGTGTTGTACATTATCCCAGGGCACCGAGCAGAAAGGCTGAAACCTACCTCTGGGGCAGGGGATTTTGAAGCCAATTTCTCCCAGACCAGAAATCCACAAAGTCAGTCTGTGCACACGCCCTGCTGCCCACAGCCCAAGTTCAGCAGCACAGAGCCCCAAAAAACCAACGAGGACATTTTGGTCACCCCTGAGGCTGCTCACTAAATGCCAATTCCTGTTTGGGTGGTGCAGAAATGCACCTCTCTGGGCAGAAGGACTTGCTTCCATTGCAGTCTCATAGAATCTGGGTTGTTCCTCCCTTGCACCATTGAGCGTTTCAGTGGAAAAGCTCTTTTGTGTGTAAATAACTATTAGGTGCTATTTTTTTATAAGCAAAGAAAATTCATAAAATAAAGCAGACAGAATTCATTTATATGAAAAATAGAGGGATTAAACATAGCAAATAAATTACAATAAACTGTCCACAGTGAACAATGCTACCAGATGACCATAATGGAGATCCACTGCTCTTGTGCTTTTATTAAAAGAACAAAGCACTGCAATTAAATGTAAAATCCGGTAATATGTCATCGTACCTTAAGCATCCTTTTCTCATTCATTGAACACCGTCCTCTGATTTAATTGAAGCCCCTGGTCCCTTTGAGACAGCAATAGTCCTTACTCTAGGCCAAGTTTAGCATTTCATTATTTAGTAATCTGAGATGGAGTCATGCTATTGACTCTCAAGCAATCCTCTTTGCTTCTTATAACAAAAAGGATGCCCACAGAAATAATTGATACCACATTCTACTCTCTAGTAAATCGTCCCTTAGTGGATTGTGAAAAGAGGTTTTTGATTTAGACTTAAGAATAACAAAAGTTGGGTATATTTTTCACTGATGACCCCCATATGACACGTCCATAACCCCTTTCACAGCAGGAATGTTGGCCTAAAGGCATTTTAGCAGCTAAAATGAGTGACTAGAGGCTTTCCAGGTTTTGTTATATGTATTCGGTATATAAGTGATGCCTTCATAGAGGAAAGTCATTTTTTTCTATAGAACAACTCACAGTAGACCTGATCCGGGCAAGAGCTGACACTTCCCTGCCTGGCACCAGGCAGCCATCGGTGCTTAGCACCTCGTAAAGGCAATCAGCAACTTGCAGATTCATTACAGCTCCGCAGGCTGGAAATGGGCTGGAGCAGCATGGGCTGTTTTCTTTGGGAGGTGAAACAACCCAGGTGAGTCAGGACCGGAACCGAAATAACCCAGGTGAGTCAGGGACTGGATCTGACATGAGGTCCCCACATCCCCCGAGGTAGGAACAGCCCTAACGAATTTCCCAGCTCTGAAACACCCTTACCTCCAGGAAATCTCTGTTATGCTCTGGCCTTTGGGATTTTCATCCCTTCCTGCTGGATGTCGAGCTCAGATCCCTGCAGACTGCCCACGAAGGGGTGGTGGTGCTGCAGTTGCATCCCCAGCTGCTCAGCTGGCTGCTCAAGCCTCCCCAGAACTGCCCAGGATGCAGGAGCTCCCCTGGTGACAGGGGTGGTGGTCACTCCTGTGTCACCTCCCCCAGGATGCAGGAGCTCCCCTGGTGACAGGGTGGCGGTCACTCCTGTGTCACCTCCCCAGGGACAGCCCCACAGCCGGCAGAAAAGGCACAGACATCCTGCACACCCTCCTGCAGTGCTGCTCAGGATGCCCCCAGCCACAGTCCCAGGCAGGGCCCACTCTCCTTTTCCATCGGTAACACAACACTCTGCTTGCACAACTGCACGGGGTGACAATGGATCCAAGGATCTCCTGCCTTCAGCCACTTTGCTGGGACACCAGCCCATCCCTCCCTCCCCTCGCTAATTCCTGCCAGCTCTTTGTGGTCCTGGAAGCACTCAGTGCATGGACCCGACTGCCAGCCTCCTCTTCACCATCACACAAAGGTTCTCCTCATCTTAGAGCTGTACAGACTCAGGGGTGCAGCCAGGATTAGGACACCAGCCCTCCCACAAGCCAACTCACAGGTCAAACAGAAAAGATTTTACCCTGACACCTCCCTGCTTTTGTGCTCTGGCACCTCCTGCTCCCTGGAGAATCAAAACCATGAATTTTCACTAACTTTGAGAGCCCAGTGGTCAAAAGAGGCTGTTTTCATCTGGAGATCTGCGCCATCATTACCAGGCAATGCAAACACAAGGCCAAGCTGGGCACACCAAGTTTCCCCCAACAAACTCGCAGGGTTCCCATTAATATTAATGGGAATTACACAGGTGTATTGGGAAATGGTCCCCTCGCAGGGCTGCAACTCTCCTGGCCCTGACCTACGCCCATAAGCCTGCACTCAAACTCCTCTGTCTGTAATTCTGTAATCTACTTGGCATGTTAAGCATTTCAAATTAAAAAGTGTCAGGGTCAGAGCCAAAACAATGCATTATATGGGATAAGATTTTAATTCAGCCGGTCCTGGGAGAGACGTGGGGAAGGAGGAGAAATTCATACCAATTATTTTGCATTTTGGGAGAGTTATTTGACTGTAGGACCAACCCATAGCAGGGCACTGTTCAGCGAGTTTTGTTTTGTTTGTTTGCTTCTCTTCTCCCAGTACTCAAATTATCTCCAGGTCCTTAGATCCATTAGACTAATTAATATTAAGAACATATGCATATGCAAATTAGGCCGTGGTGCCCATATATTTCACTTTACGTGACAGCTTGAAGTGTAGTTGTGTGAGTCAATCAAATGCCATAAATTTGCTATGCACAAAAGATCATTAATATTAATTGGGGCATGGGCACTGTGCAGTAGCCCATGCCACCATTAGAAATGGACCCCTCGCTTTAATTGTTCAGCAAATTCCTTTTTTCCTTTATTTACTTTTTTAATTTTGAATCAGTACCTATGGCCTGATTAAAATATGTATTTTTTTTCCCCAGGTAGTCTACAGAACAGCATCAGAATTGTATTAAAAAATACCGAGCAGACCTTTTCTAAGACAGATGGCACACAATGAGGTTAAAAAAAGTATCTTGAGATCCAACCAGCAAGAACAAAAAAAAAAATTGCTTGCATTGTTGTTTTCATTATCTTGCTTCTGTCATTTCATGAGCTTTGTATCTTGCAAGGAAAGAAAGAAGGGAGAAAAACTGTGAAATTAATCTTTTGTGCATGGCCTGATAAAGAAGAGACATGCTCAGACAAAAGATAGACTGAGAGAAGGTACCGTGATTGATGACTAAAGTAAAGGTGTCAGAAGAGTATTATGTAAATTACTGGAGGCACAGACCATTTCAGAGAGAATGAGAGGGAGAGGGGAAGCCAGGGAGAGAGAGAGAAAAAAAGGACTGCAGAGTCGATGTCACCAAGACACTGGTCCCCAAGCGCCAATTTTTTGCCATCTTTCATCTGCTCAGACAAGCTCACCTCACTTTCTATTTGGTTTGCACAATGTAACAAAGGAGGAAAAAACCTGTCAACATTAGCATGAATACAGGCCAAAAGCGGGGTTCGAGCAGGCAGCGCCTGAAGTGAGGCAGCAAGACGGGAACTTTAAGGCAGCCTGGCGCTGGTAGGTGAGCCTGATTCCTCTGCTGTTTGGTGCAGAATGGGGATTCACAAGCAGGGCCAGGCTGTCTCTCTGTGTTTGATCCCCTGCTGCCTTTGCATGCCCCTGGACAGCCTGGAGCTGCCCCTCTGCTCCCCTTTAGTGCCATCTGTGCCCATCCCAAATGCTGGACACAGAGAGAAGGCATGGACAGGTCTCACCCCTGCCAAATTCCTCTAGGAAAGCCTTTCCTCACTACTGACACAGCCACACGCTCACATGAGGCCCCAGCACACCCCACCTATGGACAGAACTTAGCTATTGCCTGCCACAGAATTCCACAAGGGTTCAATGAAAGCACAGTCCAGATCAACTTACACCGAGCAAAAACACCTTTGGTCTCCCATTCCCTTTCCCTCTGGCACAGAACAGCCCCTGGGTTTCACATCCCCAAAGAATGATCCGGTTAATACCATGGACAGTAAGAAACCATTTTTATACTTCTATTTTTTGGAGAAAAAAAAAAAAAGGCAAAACAAAAACTCCAAGGGAAAAAAGCAAAATGCTTTCAGGATTTTTTCCCTTCATTCCTGACTATATGATTAATCTGGCTCCTGTTTGAATTTCACCTCCGGCAGATCTTTGCCCCTATTTAATTTGATCACTGGCTTTTATTCAAAAACTTCATTTTCCAAGGAATAAACAACTACAAATGGTCACCTATCACCTCCATGGTAACAAGTGAAAGGAGCATTCAAGGGGAAGAAAACATGAAACTGGCATTTGATGAAATGCACTGTTCCACACCGCAGGTACACGGTGCCCCTATACATTGACTAATCACCCTGATCCCTGCCCTGTAGAGTGAATCCCGGCTTTAAAAAGGGATAGCAGGGGGAAACATGAGTGGGGAGGCTGGAAATGCTCATCTGCCCTGTCTCGGTGCTCTGACAGCTCAGTGAGGGCATCCCTCAGCCCCGTCTTTCCCGTGCGGCCGGCCACAGCTTGCTGTGTGGATTCCCTCTGCAGTGGAGTGAGATCTGCTGTGGAGTGGGATCTGAGTGTCTGGATCCCCTCTGCAGTGGAGTGGGATCTGCTGTGGAGTGGGATCTGAGTGTCTGGATTCCCTCTGCTGTGGAGTGGGATCTGAGTGTCTGGATTCCCTCTGCAGTGCAGTGGGATCTGCTGTGCTGTGGGATTGCATCCTCCCTGCTCCCTTCCTGCTGCCCAGCACTGGGATGCTGAAGGACGTGGCTGGATCTGGGGCAAAGATGGCAATCCTGGCACGGCTCCTGGCAGAGAGCGAGTGTGCAAATAAAGCTGCTTTCCAACTCCCTTCCTTCAGATTCAATCAGCTATCACATGGCTCTCATTTCGAGTGTTGAGAGACATTAAAATGAGATTTAATAACAAATTGCTTCAATTTTGCGTGCCTTCTAAATTCGGTTGGCCAGGCAGGATAGTCCATGGAAAAAGCATTCAGTCCTTCTCATCAAATGTTTCTTTTTTTTTTCTTTTTTTTTGTACCATGAGTGCAACAGTTGGAAAAAATTTAGAATCCAAAGAGGCAGCTATTTCTATACCTCAATTTGCCCCTTAAAGAGTGAAATGACAAAATGAGGGGAAAAAAATAGATGTTCTGGGCACCAAGCTCTGTGCAAATCAGTTCTTAAAGTATCAGTGAATTCATATTTTAAAGAATACTTTAGTTTGGAAGATTGAAATTCTTTTAGAGAAAAAACTCTCAAAGGAAGTTGTCATTTTAGGCTGCACAAACCAAAACCCTTCCAAAATCAGGTGCTTAGAAAAAAAATTGAAGCACTTTAATAATTTAAATTGCTCCCCTTTGCACATGCCCAGAACCCAAATCCCTTTTCTAACTGAAGTGCTTATATAAAAATTTGACAGCTCTTATAATTTTAAATTGCTCTACACTGAGTATGCCCAGAACCTCGATCACTTCCAAATTCAAGGGCTTATAAAAATTTGAAGCACTCCAATAATTTTAAATTGCAATGCACAGTGCAGAGTGATTTAAAATTATTGGACTGCTTCAATTTTTTTAAAAGGTCTTCAATTTGGAAGTGAGTCAAGCAGCATTCTAATACAGTAGTTTAAGACATACTGTATTGATGTAAAATTTAACATCTAAAAATAATGAAAATTAAACCGAATACACTGTTTAAAAAGTGAGGACGAGTTTCCTAAACAGACCTAGGAAATGCAGAAAACCACAACTTTGAGCTGGTCAGTCTTGCTTGGGGAAAGAGTCAAGAGTCAAGGAGGACACGCTTGGGACATCACCATCAGCTTCCATCCTTGGGCTGGGCACCAGGAAAGGCCTCCTGGGAGTGCCCAGGGAAAGGCCTGGAGCAGAGCTGGGGGGTCCCCACACTGAGGGAATCCTTGGCATGGCAGCCTGGCATGAGAATCATGCCAACAGGCATCTCTGCACCCTCAGGGGGCACACTTGCCCCTCCAAGCAGAGCCCTTGTGCTTCGGGAGGTGCAGAGGAGCCATCTCAGAGGGGCTGCAGCTCACGCTGACTTCCCTGAGGGAGGAAGAGCCACGGCAAAGACTGGATGGGGCCCGTGGGTCCCCTCCTGCAGGGGAGTGGGTTTGGACTCTTTACAGATGCGCTGGTTGGAGACCAGCACGTTCCAGGATGGGGTTTGTGTTTCCTCTCAAACCATATGCTCTCTGGTGGGGCTCACAGCAAGTGTCCCACGCAGGGTTCAAAGCACTGGCTCCCCACTGCTTGGCTCCATGAGGAGTGGAAATACACGATTTCCACTAGGTTTAATGTTAGGCACTGGCTCTGTGTGTAAGGCTTTTTGGCAGCTATTTGCTTCCCTTTAAAATCTTTCCCTTTTTTGGAGGTGATTTATATTAATAAACTGTTTCGGATCAGAATTGGCATGATATGTAAAACCCATGCCTGTTTGGTATTTCTGTTGTGTATGCTTAATTTGAATGGGGGGAGGGAAGAAGACAACGCTGTTCAGCTGGCTGGGAGTCTTTTTTTTTGTTCCAGTTCTTCTCAGGAGTCAACTGTAACTGTTAGAGAGTTTATCTTTAAAAATCAGTTTTGACATCCTGAAGATAGGGAAAGAAAAGAGACTTGAAGTCACCACATTTTGCATGCATTCATGAACATCTGCAATGTAAAATTGTTTCTCAACAGGGGCTGGGCTCCATTTCATCTTATAACTAGTTGGGGATCGTGTCTATTTGCAGCTTATTCAGCCTGTTTGATGGTAGGGACACCGTGTCTTTGGCTGCCAGCTTCGTTTTGAATTTGGGGTCTTGTGGCCTTCCCTGTTGCCTTTCCCTTCCTGCTAAGTTAAAACTCACAGGAAATGACAGGTAGAGTCCTTATGCCTAGCTTCAAGCTAATAAAATTTTGATTATTTTCTATTCCTATGGAACATCCTTGGACATTGATAGAGATGGCACCTAGGGCAGGGCAGGTTCTGATGTGAGCCCCTGGAAGGGAAAAACATTTAAATATGGATAGCTGGAGTGAGTCACACAAGTTTGGGTGGGAAAGCCAAGCAGAGATGTTTCAAAATAGAGGAGCCCCTTAAAAAAGTAGGACCAGCGAAAGACAAAGGAAAATTACTCTGCAGGAATGATCTCCCTTATAATATACTTCAGGCCACTAAACAAATGTTGTAACTTTTCCCTTCAGGTCCGTGAAGCTTTTTTCTCACTTTTCTCAATCTGTATCCCTCTGGTCAGAATAATTCATTCTGTGGGGCAGGGTGAGAGCACTTTCCCACTGCAGAGGGTTACAGATAAATGGTGTCCTCCTATGGCCCTGCATGACGAACTTGTACTTCTACACAAAAGACTCACAATTCATCACACAAAAAGTATCTGCTTTGAAAAAAAAAAAATGGTGCAAAGAGGTTTTATTCAATAGGCTGTAATGGTGAGCTGTCATGGTCTATCAGGTGGATAATGTGCATCTTAAAATACTGTGTAAATACATATTTCTATAATAGCCTGTTACATTTCCAAAGGAGCCATCGCAGGCTGCATTTGAAGTGAGAAGGAGCTTATAGGAGATGGGCTCTGGCACTCTTTTGCCTCAGCAGGAGGTGGGCAATGACAATTTTTCCTGAATTAGGGAGGAAAAATATTATTTTCTGATTCAAATGAATAATAAAAAACAATGGCAAGAAGCAGCTCAGAGAACTTTGACTGGAAGGAAGGAAGGTAAGTGTTAATGTGATGAGAGCACTGAGAGAGCTTTGCTCTCTCCTACACTCAATGTATTTCCTTGCTCCCCAGCTGAGACAGCAGCATTACATGAATGTTCTCCGTATTTTCTTCCCAAGAGCTGGCACAATTATTTGTTGTGAATAACATTCATAGGAGCTTTGATCCTGAAAATCCCTATGTATGAGAGCAGCCAGGCACCTGAAAGCAGCAGCAGCAGCAGCTTTTTATATGGCACAAGCACATCCCAGAATCCTACATATATACTTCTTACTGAAAAATAATTATTAATTTGGTGCCTGATTAGACAGTTTTGCTGGCTTGCAAGGAGCTGGGTTGGATTACTGGCCACTTATGATGTGTGACTTGTGATAAAAGTCAGGAATAAACTCTTGGTTTCAGCTCCTCGACTGGAAAGCTGAGTGTTTCAAAGCAATGGATGAAGATCCAAAACTGACACAACACACAGGGAAAGAGGGGTGGAACTGCTGGAACTGGCCCTGAAGGGAAACAAGCCATGGCTACGGTGGCCACATAAACAAAACCAAGAAAGGTTTTACATGTTTCTGCTCAAAAAATACAAGTGACTCAATTTGATTCACCCAAATCTGTTTCTACCTCAGAAGACTAAAAGACCCTGCCCAGCTTTTCCTAAAGAGGGACTGGCATGAGCTGAACTGCAAATCCAGCCCTTGGTTTTCCCTCCCTCCTCCTCCACAATCCACCAGGTGTGACCGTCTGCCAGGGGCTGTGCCCTGAACACAAAGACAGCAGCACAGTGAGGGCCAAGCAACATTCTTCCCTTCCCTATTTGCCCATATTTTGGTATTTACACTCTGTGCCATCCCTCACACTCAGCACATATATAATCCTTTACTGTAGAGCTGGAAAAGGATTCTCTATTATTTGCAATTATTTCCTAATTTGGCCAATATGAGAGGTTATTGCTGCTGAAAAGAATGAATAAAAGCATATCTGAGGCAAAAAAAGTGCTAGTAGTAAAGTTTAAAAAGAGCACAGATGAAGATTAATAACCTCAGCAGTCGGGGCCTGGAGTACTTAAAACAAGTAAAAAGACATTACAGAGCAGGAAAATGGAGCCAGCAGGAACTTTTGTTATGACACCCAGTGCCACATGCAACTTCTCAGGTCACTCAGAGCTCACTTTGTGAGCACTCCCAGCAAACCTGCCCTGATGTCAAGGAAACACGCTTGATTTATAACTTTTTTTTTTCCCTTGCAAAGCTTTAGGTGAATGTGTTCACTGACTTATCTAAAAGTCACGGGGAAATTTAGGCAGTATAAAGTCACAAATAATGGAAGTCTGCAGGGGGAAAAACCCCAGGGCTCACCATTTAAGGTGAAAAAAAACCAGTTTGGATGCAGACTGTGTTTGTGGAGGACCACTGACTTAACAGAGCCTTTCAGCTGAGTTCAACACTCTTTGGCTTGTGGCCCAAGCAGGTGAACAGCAGCTACCCCACCAAAACCAGCCCAAGACCACCCATCCAGACAAGCGTGGAGAGGGGAGATCACACTCATGGAAACCAGGGGTCTGCAGGTCAGTGCTGATTGCTGTAACCAACAATGCTTCACGTGGCAAAAATGCAGTAGAAGGTGAAGCAGAAGGATGCAGAGCTACTCTACCTGCTCACATGGGTACCAGGAAGGGCACAGACCCCTTAATTCCAGATTCACTCCTTGGAAAAGGAGTGGGCACACACATTTGCACCCCCAGAGCAGCTGCCAATACTGCACAATAAAGCAATTAGGACTCAGAAGAACCGAGGTAATAAAGGCAATGGAGAGATGATTAAAAATACTTTGCTAAGGAGAAAACAGTTTTAGTCACATGCATACTGAGATGTCACCATTTAATAAAATGACAAAAACTATCTATCACATATGCATGAACACAGAACAATATAAAGAGGTTAACAGAAATTGATGGCATCCCGGCTTTAATTTTACACTGAATCGGAGTCTTTAGTGATTGAAATAGACAAAGATGTATAGGGTTATCTTGGTGAAGAGGCTTTGCTAATTACTGGCACTTGTCATTTCTCCATAGCTTTATCTAAGTCAGGAAGGCTAACTAGCTCCTTTTCCCCAGTGTGCATTGTTTGTTCAGCGGGCTTTGTGCTGAGAAAGCCTTTTCCATAACTGCACCTCATTATTAACGGGTTCATAAATAAATGAGTCCTAATATTTTCCTCAGTTAGCATTTATGATAGGGACATTTGGACTACAAAAGATTACACTTGTCTTTAATAAAAATAGGCACTTATACATGAAGCCTATTAGGGTCCTTGTTACGTTGAAGAGGAGGAGGAGGCGGCAGAAAAAGGGGAGGAGCAGCATTATAAAAACACTCTTTATAGCCCCATCATATTTTTCATGTGATTTTAGTAGCTGTTTATTATCTCACATTAGCTAATTATGGCTCCAACCTGAAACGGATTTCTGGATTCCTCTCTCTGTCCAGAGGTTTGCCATAGTGCAAGTTCTCAGACCAGTCAGACATACACTATCAACCAGGCAAAGACTTGGAAAACTGCAATCTTCTGGAAAAGCAGGTAAGGCATGGGACAAAACAGAGCACTCATGTGCAGCTGACACTCAGGTGTGGAGCTGTCCATTCCCAGATTTCACAGACCTTTTCTCGGGATGCAGCTCAACTCACTGCAGAGATCAGTCACCAAAGCTGGGAATCACTGCAAGGCTGGGGAGAGGCCCATTTGAGGGAGGTCAGGACAGCTGCCTGAGACACCAGAGATCTCAAACTCAAGAGATCTCCTCCTTTACAACCTCCCTTTCTCCCTTTCCAGGAGGCTCACCCCCAAAATGCCACCACCCCATACCAGGACAAGTGACAGAGAAGCAGCTGGCACAACAGCAGGAGCAGACCCCAACCTGCCCCAGCCCAGGGCAGTGTTTCAGCCACAATGCCATCCTGGTTTGTGCTCTCAGCTCTGGGAATGGCACCTCCTGCCCAGCCCACGCTGCAAGTTCACTGCAGCTCCTGTGCATGAAGCCAGAGGAGCAAACAAATATTTGCTGGGAGATTGTGTCATGGGATTGGTTTTGCAACTCCTCGTGGCCAAATCTGCCTCTTCCCTTCCAGCATAAACACTAAAATGCTGCCATCTCCCCGTTTGTTTTTTTTCCCAGAGGTTTCTCCTAGGATCAGGCCTGCTGTTAAGCTTCAGAGTGTTTTTTTATTAGTGTACCAAAAAAGCCTTAAAATAATTACATCAATTCTTTTCAGAAGACATCCACAGCGTTGTCAGATAGCTTTAGAGTGTTCCAGGTCTCAAACAATGCTCTCCCTTTTATAGTTATTGTAACACACCTTTTGTCAGCTATTTATAAAACGCTCTGTAGTCTTCTTTAAACTTCATCTTTTCAAAAATAACTTCAGACCAAACAAGCTGTAATGGACAATTCAAGACGTCAGAAATGCATCTGCCTGAGACCACAGAACTTTTCGGCTTTCTCTTAGGAAGGAACAATCTGAAAGCAAATGTACCAGAAAGCTTGTGCCACAGTGTACCAAAGAATCAGCTAATATGGCAAGCTTGAAGACCCAAAAGCATTTACAATATTTGTGTTTTGTTTTCCTAATTAGATGTGGCTCCCTTTTTTTCCCCTTCTTTTTTCTTTGGTTTGTTTGACTTGATGCTAAAGTCACTGAAATTAAAAAAATCATTTAAGTATATATGGCAATGGGGTTTTTTTATTTATTTGGTTGGGGGAGTTTTTTGGTAACTCAAAGTGAAATACACAAAACCAATTTAATCACAAAAGTACTACTTCCTTCAGGATGTCAGTAATTCTCAAAATTGCTTTAGATATTTGCTAGATATCAGAAATGGGTAATGCAGCATTTTAAGTGGCAGAAATGCATTAGTACTATGTAAGTACATGATCCTTAATGTACTAATCTCAGCAATATGTGTAATGAGAACTTTCAGTAACACTTTATTTTAAGTGTCCTCTGAGAAATGCTAATTTACAATGAAACACCTATGGAAGTACATGTGACATTTACATGAATACCAAATGAATTCATTTTGATCAATGCTATTACAATGAATATGATATGAATTCACAATGATAGGGGGCTTAAAGAATTAGTGCATTTTCCTTGAACATTTCATGTTTTGAAGACCAGCACATGTTAAAAACCCATGTTACATGTTCACCAGGAGGTCTGTGTGTTGGGATGGGCAAGAGACACCCCATGGGACTGTTTAAAGCGTGTTTGCATCATTTAAAAAACTGACAAACACCTGTTAGGAGTGGCACAGGTTCTCCCTTGAGTGCCAGCAATGAGATCTGCCGAGCTCCGTGGATTCCTTGACTTGCTTTTGAGGACAGAGGAAGGGATAACAGGCTGGACCTTGCACCCACTGCTCACCCAGGCAGGTAACTGCTCACCCACCCAAAACCCAGCATACAGTGTCCAGAGCAGAGCTTTTTCACACCCAAGGAGAATGTGTCTTGTGCATTAAAGAAAACTAACCGAGGAGCTCCTCTACAATCTGAGCAACAGTGTCAGGAAAAGACTGCCCAGGATTTGCAGCCTTTGTAAATACAACAATTACTTTGAGTGCCAGAGCAGGGGCTGAGGTTTCAAAAATCTGAGCCCCACTGTTGTTCTCTCTAACTGAGGAGCCTTGGAACAGCCCCAAGATGTAGAGAAAATGTTTTGAAAGCCCTTAACAAGCTAACTGGTGAAAAAAAAACCATGGTCAAAAGCTACCAACAAACTAAAACAGCTGACTGAGCCTCTGTAGGTTTGCTGTTAGCCCCCCCAAACCCATGAATGCTGGTTGCCCTGGCTGCCATTCCTTTCAAATCTGTGAAGTTTCAGAGTGCGTTCTGGTGACAGTGCAGGCATTCCTGGTGGGTTACAGCTCTCTGGGCAGGCAGGGAGAGCAGTCCACCCCCAAGTCCAGAAACTGCTGTGGGTCCATCTGCAAACTCTGTCCTTCCCATGGCAGAGGCCACAGCCAGTTACAGCTGCATTAAAATGGTCAGCATTTGAGTAATGAATAAAAGGAAGAAAGACAGACAGGGAGGTCCTAACAGAGCTGGTCTGAGCTAGGGCAGAGCTTAACATTGCTTGGAAACAGCAACAAGAAATGATCACGGAATCACAGAATAAACTGAGTGGGAAGGGACCCACAAGAATCATCAGGCCCTGCACAGCACCATCCCCAAAACCCATACAGTGTGCCAGTCATACAAGAATATTGTCCAAGCACTTCTTGAGCTCTGTCAGGCCTCAGCAACAAATCCTAATATAAAGCAGTGATCCCTGACTAATTTTACTTCACTTGAAAAACCTTCCTACAAACTTTGTCTATACATATTTTGTATCTATATGGCAACAGTGGTGTTCTTTAAACCTGACTGTGGATTCTCTTTTTTTTACTGTGAACCAGCCTTGGGTTTATTTAGGTTTCCTCTCTCATCCAGGTTCAGTGGCTGGTGCCAGTGAGCAATTGGGCTAATCAAGGTGTGACACCCAGCAGAGCAGAGGCTGCAAGGGCTCTGTGTGTGCTGGCTGAGTGCTGAAAGGTCCCACTGATTGCCAGCACCCAGCTCTGCCTGGGCTATCAGGCGCCGGGAGCTCTCGGCAGCGACTCGGGGCTTGGAAAGGATACAGGAATCCTCTAACAGCACTCAAGGTCCCTCCCCACACAGTGCCAAATATCTCCTGTGAGACACTCCCTCACTTCCAGACACATCCAGAGCCCAGCACTAGCTCAGGGTTCCTCGTTTCCATGGGGTTCCTGTGTCTTCACACCATAGAAATTCCCATCTGCCATAAAGAAATCCCGTCCACTCGTGACTCTGCTGCCAAAATTACCCCAAAAGTTACGGTTCAAGGTGCCTGTACAGATGGATGTCTGCACTCCTACAAGCACACACATGCACACATAATTACTCAGGGATAACGCAGGCTTGTAAACTTCCCCTGTTCAGGCATCAAAGAAAGGACTGTTGATTTGACTGGAAATTAGAAGGGAGTTTAATAAAAGCATGAGAGAGATCCTGAAGTCTTGTGCCTGTGTTGGCATGAGGTGCAGAAGTGTTGCAAAGCACCTCATTCTGTCATGAAAAAAAAAAATTAATTGTTTGATGTTTACATTTAATTCAGCCTTTTCGTTTGGCCAAAAAGCCAGAAGAGTGGCGAAAGAAAACATGGTGTTTCATTTGTCTGATGCTGGGATTAGTAACCTAAACAAGGAACACACTACAGATAGCAAGTTTAAAACACTATGTAGAATAATAAGAATACCATTAATATAGTTTCTCACTCTACTTTTACTCATCTGGACCACATGGTTTTTGGGATTGTCATGGTTTGAGGTCAAACACCACAGGGATGAAGTTGGTGCTATGAGATATATGTTAAAATTCACATTTTGCATTCTCATTAGAAGCCCAGAATTCAGATACCAAAAAAGAGTGGGGAAAGAGAGAGGTGAAAAATTGCAAAAATTTTCTCAGAAAATTGCCTCAGAATGAAATTCTGCCCTTTTCTTCTACTCCAAAAAGTCATTACCATCTGACAGCTGTTTAGTGGCATATGTGTGTTGGTGGTACCAGTCCAATTCCTAGTGGGCAGGTGTCTGCATCACAAAAGCCACCATCACAATTGGCACTAATTGGCACCCTTGCCGGCAGTCTCCATAAAGAAAACAGGGATTAGATGGCACTGAGATCAAATTATCCTGTCACTATAAAGGTGATCCCCCCCTCTAGGTCAGAAGGGCCTTTGGCAGGACAGTTTGGGGAAGTTTGCACTTCCTGGGCTCTTGTTCCAACACAGAGACATGAAATGTTGGGTGTCTGATGCTGGACATGAGCCTCCTTTCACAGGCGCTTCCACTTTGCCTTTCTAGCTGAATTTCAAAACAAAAAAAACCCCAAACCAACACCCAAACTCAAAATTCAAACAACAATCCAGAAAATTCCCTCTTAATTTGGACATTTCCCATACAAACTCGCTATTTTATGCAGATAGTCACCACATTGCTGTGCTGGGGTATCAGTATATCTGATGCCTTTCTTTGTATGGTTTTTTTCCCTTTTTTTTTTTTTTTTTGGAACAGCATGCAAATTCTGTGATTTTTCTAAGTATAGGGTGCAAAATACCCTGGAAAGTGGGGGGGGAGGGGGGATGTCTTACAGCTCAGCAAGCTTTATGAGGATATTCTCTTAGTTATTGAGATGAGTTGAATAATTCTCCACTAATTTATACACCAGTGAAACTGGCCTGTTGGCAAGTCCACAATTAATGCGAATGCCAAGTGGGATTGCAGCTTTGTTTCATCTAGGAAAACACTTAGCTGAACAGCAGCTTTCCCAGCTGAAAATGTGTGTCTGTCTTTAAACTTGCAACAGAAGCTGGCATTTCTTCGTTTCCATTCACTCTATCATTATGATGCATTATACAAAGTAATGATGTAATACTCTGGAAAGCTGAAACGCTAGCTCTTTGCCAAAAATAATAATACAAAAAGTGTACAATTATTTTCATCTATGAAAGCCACTCTCACTACCATCTCCAGCTCCCCAGTCAAAGAGAAATCTTTCCTAATAGTAGATCATTTCTTTCTGTTTGTGAATCAAACATGAATGTGGAAGGGGGGGCCGCCAGCTCATCCGTGCTGAATTACAACTTTTGAAAGATGTAAACATATTCATCACTCCAGCACAGTGGCTTGCCACCACACATCCCTCACACCTGCATTTCGGCACTGGTTTTCCCCTTACCTGTTGTTTCCCTCTGTAAGTGGCTGCACTGGGGCTGCGTGTGAAGGGATTACTGGAGGCAAAAAAAGGCACCAGGACTTGGATCTTGGTCAAAGGATCAAAATGCCAGGAATTTTTCAGGCCCAATCTTACCAATCCTCAGTCACAAAAATGATGTATGCACAATGATGCTGCTTGGGCAGAGATGCAACCTGCCCCAGAGCACAAAAAAGGCCGCGAGGGAGCAGAAATGAGACGTCCTCTGCTTTGGGTCAAGCATCTGCTCTGCTGCTTTATCTCCCAGCTCCTTCAGCCCCAGTGCCACACACACCCTGACAGCAAAGCCATGGAAATCAATACGTGGTGGCCTCACCACAAGGACCAAAACACATCCACACATGGCCCAGATAGCCCCAGATGGCCAGGGAGATGGCAGCTCTGTGGCAAACAGTGACAGCAGCAGGTGAGGGAGGTGAGGCCTCACAGCAAACTCACCATCACCAGTGTGGTTTGGTCACTGCGCTGGTGATCCAGGACAGCGTTTGCCGCTGTCAGAGCTGAGCTCTGGCTGGGCACAGAGCTGAGGAGGGACCTGGGCATGTCACAGAGCTCGAGATGGCTTTTTAGGAGGAAAAGCAAGAAGCAGGATGGAAGGGAAGTGCCTGGGTGCAGGAGGCAGGTGCTGTGCATCAAGGAGGAGCAGGTTTGCCAGGCACAGGGGCCTCTGCTCCCACTGTGATATACAGCCCCACAGTAAGTGTATCTTAATAATACAATAAAGTGCTAGCTCTGATTAGAAAAGAAAGATGAATTCTTCTGCTAAACCGGGGTAACCCTAAAAGCGTGTTAACATGAAATACTAAATAAAATGCTACTCATCTATAATAAATCTTATTACACATTTTGGCAATTTTACTACTAACATACCGAAGGTTTCAAGCAATGTTTGAAAATAGAAATCTTAAATTGAATCATTGTTGCATGAATATATGCAAAATATTCATTTCTAGCACTGTGAGGGTTGAGTGCTTTTAAATTGGAGAAATCACTCATGACTTCACCTTTTCATGCAAGATAAAGTTGTATGTGGTAACATCATTACAATGTCATGAAAGAAGTGGAAATCATACAACAGTTCTGCCTAAAGCTAATATACAAAAAAGTACTTCTATATTTTTCAATATTGTCCAATATTTAAAGGTGCAGTACGAGGCTTTAAATATATTAAAAAAATCATTAGACTTCAGATGTCAGTGCGGCCTTCACTGAGTACTGAGACTAATAAAATCATTGATGAGATCTCTTTAATATTTAACAGAATTCATGTCTTAGGTACTAGCCTATTTTCAACCCCAGTATCTTCGGAGGGAACTAAATATAGAAATAAAAACAGCAAACGATTTATGTGACGGTCATTATGGATTTTTTTTAACTAGGGCACTAAAATTAAACTATTTACTCAATAATACTGTCATAACAACAGAGGAAATGCTGCGACATTTAAATAGTCTTTCCTATAAATCCTTTAGCAGGAGATTACTTCAAAAGTACATAACACTTTTATACACATTAACAATCAGTAAATTCAATCAGCGAAAATGAACGAGCGGATTTTGCAGTGAGTTGCTGCACCATGAATCGCCAATATAGAGCTCAGAAGACTTCTGCAATCTTAAAGGTGTTTTAAAATAGTGGGAAAGGGATAATTTGAGTTTATATACTTCTTTTCCTTTTCTTCCCTCTGATTAAAAAAAAAAAATTAGACCTGAAAGTTCAGCCTCAGAAGTAGAAGTTACATTAAAAAAGCCTACTGCATAGTTTAATTATATTATTTTTTATAGCATGTGAGGGAGAAAAAGAGAAGGAAAATCGGGGCAAAGCAATCACCCAGTGTCAGGTTCAACTTTAAGCCCTGGTACAAACGAAACAGATAGCTCCATCTTGTCACGGCAGCCGCCACTCCAGAGCCTGGAGTCACGGAGATGCAAAGCAAAAACATCTCCAGCTTCCAGTTCCAGACCCGCTGCCCTAAATACTTGCGTTTGCTAAACCAGAAACGTGCGTTTCTAAATTATTGCCTCCTTTTTATGTTAAAAAATATATGTTTTGAAGTCCCACCTGCCGTGGCGGGCGGTTGCTAGGTGACGGTGCCGCACGGGCCGTCGCCGGTGATGGATGGCCTGGCTGGGAGCGGTCCCCGCGCCGCCACCGCCAACCATGCCCTCCGATGGCACTGCCACCAGCCAGCACGGAGGCTGCAAAGGCCACCAACAGATCTTGGCAGCACAAGGGTTGGGCTGCCCTGCACCACACACCAGGGGGATGGCAGTGTGTTCACCACTCTTTTGGATCAGGCAGCGGTGCCAAAGCCAACAGGAGCGTGAAACTGCCCCAAGGAGTCGTGAGAGCCTGTCTGAAAAGTAATGACAGCAGTGTTGTGGGTCAGGAGAACCCTCAACAGGCATGGGTGCTCAAAGATGATGCTCCACAGGCTGCTGTGGCCACCATCAGTCCCTGGCCAGCACTGTCACCAAGCTTGTCCATATCCAAGATGCTCACAAAACAGCTTGTGGGTTCCTCTTGCATTGGTGCTGCAAGTGGTGCACCTGTCTGGTCAACCCTCTGCTCATCCACCACATCTCCACCTTCACGGATTCACTGGGATGCAGAAAGTGAGGGAAAGAGCCTTTTTAACAGAACCCATTGTATCTGAGCAGTGGACAAGGGCGAGTCCTCCTGCAGGCTGGCTGGGAATGCAAACCCCAGGCACAGGGAGGGCTGCACCCTCACAGATAACCCCAACAAGCTGCCCTGGTCACCACAGGGTTCCAATCTCCTGTCCTGACCGCACTGCCAAAACCGTACCCATCAGGAGATGCCTGGGAACTGGGCACAACTGGGAAGTTCTTTGTTCCCAGCTGACACCAGCGCAATTCCAACCTTTATCAGGCCGCACCTCACTGGGGCTTCCACACTCTCATTTTGTTTAAAAACATGCAGTGAGGACATGCCAATGAAACAAACAATTTGGTGGTGTTAATCCACAGATTATTGACAAGATGAATGAGATTCCTTGGGTCTAATGCTCTCCACTACTCAAGGGCTAGCTAAGCTCTATTTTTTCAAATGTGTGGATTTTGAAATGATGGATCATAATAACAGAGCTGGTGCCTATGAATGGGGATTGCAAACACTTAATATTTCAATAGAAGTGTGTGCAACATGATCCAATCACTCTGAAAAATGTACAAAATGGAAATATATAAAGAAAGCAGCTGGCATGAAAGAGAATAAACAAAGAAATATTGATAAAACTCTGTATGGATTAGGCAAAATATATTCAAGCGGCATTTGAATAATCTCATCTATATTTATATGTGTGTACATAATATATACATTCAAAATACAGAAAGATTTCTTACCTCATCATTTCCCTGCTTTGAAGGACAGATCTCTGAATTAACACCCCGCCCTGCAAACCAGAGGGCCGTGCTCGTGCACGAGAACCAGAACTCCCCAGACGCTGCTCATGCCTTGAGAGCGTGCTCACAGCACAGGGCTGGCTCTGAGGGGAGCTCAGCACCCCTCTGCCCCGACTCAGGGAAAGCACATTTCACGTTAAACCCACTAGGGACCCCTTGGAAGATCCATCCTGTCATTCATTAGATTAATTTCTCGCGTGTTTTTTATACAGCGCACTGCAGCGATTTGAGGAGCAGGCCAGGAGGAATCATTTACATTGCACTTCCACTGGAGTGTTTACTGCCCTGTGTCTCTGAGGTAAAACCAATCTGGCCACTGAGAGCTGCTGTTATCTAAGAGCTGAGTCAGGTTCAAGGCAGAAAATGCATTGTTGTAACATGCAGCTCCCTGACCCACGGCACGTCCCTGCAGCTGACTGGGAGAGGCGTGGGGGGACCACACACACCCACTGAACCCACACCAAAGTTCCACAGGCTGGCTTAGGCCTCTAATTTAAAAAAAAAATTAAGCTAAATGATGCTACTTTGCAACTGATGCAGGCTGAGAGGGTGCACACAAGCGGTGAGTGCAGCTCAGCTGATGGGTGGGAGCTCATTGTGCTGGAGGAGCTTCCTATTGAATCTGAGCCCCAAGCTATGCTGCAGTTTGAGGAAGGAAGTGGTGGTAGCAACCTTCTCTCATGACTTTCTGCTTCTTTGCCCTCCCTGCACTTCTCCCACCAGATCATTGCCAGTTTTCTCCAGGTCATTTGAGTTACAAGGGGAACCAGCTCAGCATTCCCCAGCTCTCCACTATCACTCAGTACCAATGTACCCCTTTGGGCTTGTGTTGCGGGGTTTTCCCCTCTTTTAATCACAGCTGCCCTAAAAGCCACATCCCCTCACCACAGCAGCCACCCTCTGCAGAGATGGGGATCACAGTCAGCTGCTCAGGGGTGTTTTTCCATGGCAGTATTCCATATCCCACCTCAGCCCCACTGAGGCTCTCCACCAGCCATGCCACCCCATGAGCCATCCCATGCTCTGGAGCCCAACACAGCAGCGTGCCAGACTGCTGGCTCTTCTCCTGCTGGCTGATGGGTCTCCAGCACTGCTCCCTGGTTTCACAAAGTGCCAGCTGTTTGTGGAGAGGAGAACAAAGCAAGAACTGAGTCCCTTAATTTCCTAAGTCCGTGTGGCTGCATGTGATGCCTGGGACTAATTCTGCCAGCAAAACCCTTGGTCACAGCAATACTATCAGAGACACACCACCTAAAATAGAATAGAAAAGAGAATAATCTCAATTGCTTAAAGCAGCAGCCCTGTAGCCAGGAAGGGAATGTGGAGCAGCAGCCCAGACTCTGCTGCTCTCCTCCCTCAGCTCATTGGTGACATTTATTACTGTAAACCCTAAACCCAAGTTCAGTCCCAGCAGGTTAAGAAGGTAGCACTTCCCAACACATGCAGCTCCTGGCCACCCAGCACAATTTAGCTGACTCCAGAGACCAAACCCAGTGTCTCCGCATGCCACAGCACAGCTCTACCTGCACTCCCCAAGCACAGGCTCTCTAGCACTGACTTCAGTGAGCAGAAGTTTGAGCACTTTATCCTAATCCACCTGCAGTGGGTTTACTGGTAGGTCAGCAGCTCTGTTTGCACAGCCCCTGAGCAGAACAGCATCTGCTTGGCTGTGTGACCCAGCAGACCTTTATGTGGAACACATTGGGATCACCTTGTCTGGAAGCAACATCCCCATGGCAGCATTAAAATCTAGAAGGATGGAGGAGATTCAGACATCTCTGGCAATGGGCTGCCATTTCCAGCTGAGCACGAGAGACAGGACAAAAGGGTTTTGGACCAGGTGTGAATTTCCAAGGACATCACAAACCAGGAGAGGATATCTGAAACCTAACCCAGCTACAACCAGAAGTTTAATTCTGTGGTTTTACATGCCTGGTTTGCTCCTGTCTTACTTTGCCAGCCTATGTCTGAGCACTCACAAATTCCAAGCAGTCTGTATTTCCCCCAGACTTACACGCAACTCTGGTCAAAATCTGTCGCTGAATACCAGACTTGTATAATGAGCCTGAGATATTCCATCGCATTTCTGACTCACATGATGGGAAGCAGCACCATGACACACACACACACACACACACACACACACAAAGCTCAGAGCAGGGGTTTCAAACAGCAGCAGCTTTCCTCCTGGCACAGGGCAGGGGCACCTTGGTTTCTTGAACAGGTGGACAACCTGACAAGCAGCGAGCCCCCTTACTTTTGACTACCAGGCTTTAAATCAGCGCTGTTTGGCAATTCATTAGTGCCTGCTAACTGTTAAACACAGGCAAGTTCAAAAACATGCATATGTTTCCCTCCCTGCCTCCCAGGTGGTCTCTGTTTCAAGCAGCAACCTTTTCACTTCGTGCATGAAGCCTTGTAAACTTCCCGTGGCTACACCAGCGGTTCCTAACCAGGAGCCGCGGTCTCTGAAGAGCAGGAAACTCCATCTGCTGATCTCCGGCTATGTGGATGCCATTCGTTTCTCCTTGAAAGTTTATTGTCAGAATTACTGAAATGTACACAAATGTCTGTATTTGAAGGTGAAATTTGGTGGAAAAATAAAGATATAATAGGATCCTTTCTTATATAATTTCCTGGTGTGATGTCTGTCTGAAAAATGAAGTGAAATTATATGATGTCAAAAAATCATGTTTCAAAATGATTGACAACATGTGAGTGTTTTGCATTGTGAAATGAGGTGGAAAATTTTAATTGCATGATGGAAGGACATAATATTTATTAGAACCTTGTAACCACACTGGATTTCAGTGGAAAGGACACAATTTTAAATTTTATATTAATACTTCGGGCTAAATCCTAAATGAACACACAGAAGCAGAATTCTGCCTCGGAATCTGAGAGTGAGTTTTTAATTTCTAATAATAAAATAGCATCTATAGGGTTGGCACATCACCATAGTGACAAAAAGGCTCCCTCATCCATGCCCTGCTATTCTGATGTGAACAATGCTCAGTGCCCTGCTCCCAGGTCACCAGAGAAATGGTGCTCTGGGCACACGGGGCTTTGATAAAGAATTGGGCAGGAAATTCTAGGAAAATCAAAATCAGCTGATAATCCCAAGCCCATTTCCATCTTTACCAGTGACCATGGGTTCACATCCACACCTGAGTGCTAACTAACCCAGACAGGAGCAGGGAATAAATCCCAGGATCCAAGTCGTACCAGAGAAAATCCCAAATAAACAGCAATGAGTTTCAGAAGAGTCCTGGATGACTGTGTGGGAGGTTTATTACCAGGCTGGCCAGTGCAGCTCCAGACAGTTTGGAGCTCTCAAAGAAAGTGATCTTAGACAAGGAAAAAACTGAGGTAATTTAAAAAACAGAGATATGTATTTACATGGAGGTAAGTCAGAGCAATCAATCTTAGCTTGAGGATGTGCCCCAAATAAGTCTTATGTCAGTAAGGAATCTGGATCAGAAATCTATTTAAGATTCAGCAACATTAGTTATATTTCCTGTCC
Source organism: Zonotrichia leucophrys gambelii (assembly GCF_028769735.1). Taxonomy (NCBI): domain Eukaryota; kingdom Metazoa; phylum Chordata; class Aves; order Passeriformes; family Passerellidae; genus Zonotrichia; species Zonotrichia leucophrys. Next base: position 103,689,746 of record NC_088172.1, read on the forward strand.
CTTCCTCCCACCTGGTGCAAAAGGGACTTGAGGAACTGAAAGATGGCAAAGAAACTTTCTCCTTCCCCTTCTGGATTCTGGCACTTTTCTGAGCCTGTTGATAACATCAGAGGCTGAGGGGAAAGGCAAAGGAAATATTTGGGCCCAAGATTTGTCAAGCAGCAGCCCAGAGAGGTGCAGGAGCACGGCAGCTTTGCCACCAGTGCCTTCAGCAAGGGGCTGGATTAACCAGAGGCTTTTCCCACAGATCTCTTTCCACATCAGCTTTCCTGACCAGGAAATGACCAGAGCACAGGGGAGCTGCTGTGACACATCTCCTCTCACTCATCTGTGCAGTGCCAGGTTTGTGTTCGAGGATTTGGGTTTAATCTGAGGATAAAAGATTGAACAGGCAGTCCATACCCAACTTGAGTTGGATTCCACTCTCCCCAGCAAAAGAAGTTGTCTTTTCACAACTTTAGAAGTTGTGGAAATACAACTTCTAAATATGCTGTAATGGCTCTCACTTAAAAGAAAAAAAATCTATGTAACCAAAATAAAAAGCATGGACAATCCACAAGTCCAAAGGAAATTTTGAGAGAAATGCAGCAAACTCCACCCAGCTGACTCTCTTTCTGTTCGTGACTGCATTATAAACGTCTGTGTGGAGTTGAAGAGAACAGTTAAAATTATATCCATCGAGCCTGAAGGAAGCAGTAGGGTGGGAGAAGTATGGAAAGCTGCATAGGCGAAACAAAAAGGCTTCAAATTCTGTCAGAGGCTCAGTATAGCAGTAATTCACAGAAATTTGGGCTAGGACATAAATCTCAGCATTGGAATCCTAAAGGGTCATGGAATGGTCTGCAGCTAGTCAAGCAGAATGGGTCAGAAATTTAAATGGTTAGCAATGAGTGGTAAGAAACCTTAGCTCCTTAAAGAATTGTTCAAAATGGATATTTATGCTCCTTGCACAGGAAGGAAGAGATTTTTCTCTTCTCCATCAAATTAGCTTTGACTGAGTCCTGGGAATAAAATATGCTCCTGAATATTCTCACTAGCTTTTGAAAGGTTTTCTTTTATCTCTGCACCTCCACCAAGCAAAGCATCCTGCAGAAAAGTTTTGCCCACACCCCAAGAATGCTCCCAGAGAGAGGAATTTGCTCATCTCTGCGTGAGAAGCGCTTGTGTGCCTTTTTCCATACTAGGGCAGAAAAGAGCAAGGAAGGGTTTATCCCACTGAGCGAGGGATTGCCCAGAACTGCAGTCCTGGCAGGGCTGGCAATACCTGGCAGCTAACCCGTGACAGATTAACCTGCTCCACCTGGCACGTGTGCAGAAGGTCCTGCTGGTGTCCCAGGGAGGAGGGCACCATCCTGCACGTTGCAGCAAGCCCAGCCCCTAACACCTGACACGTGCTCATTTTCCCTGATGTGCTGCCCAAAGTCCAAACTGTGCGAGCCAAACCCAAATGCCTGTGAAATCTGAACAATGGAATAAGGGGGAAAAATAAAGTTGTAAAAATGTATTAGATATTTCTGAATAACAAGGAGCTGAGGAACTGACAATCTGCTTGCCATTATTCCATGAGGAGGAGGAGGAAGAAAGCCAGATCAATTATTAATTTCAAGTCACTCAGGCAGCACTCCATCAGGCTCTTTTATAGGTCAGAAATGTTGCCGGGTAAACATGGCTGGGAAACAAATTCCTGCTCTGCCCCCAGACCAGGAGCAGTTATGGATGTACCCGGGAAGCCCCACACCCTGGAAGTGTCCACAATGCACACTCACCCCCTTGCACTGCTCAGCCCTGCCCCTGGCATCTGCCAAGGTCTGCACTTCCCCAAGTTCTTGGGTCGGTTTCCTCCCTCCCCCCATGTACTCATACATTTTTTTGCAATCTGGGATCTTCATTGAGGGCATTAAGTCCACCACTTAATCAGAGAGAGATTTTTGGAAGGAGCCTGGAGCAATTCAGCAGTAAAGACTGCGCTTTCTGCAGATTACTGCTCCCCAAATTGCTCTTTGCTCCAGCCATTATAAAGTGATAGAAAGTGCTTGCATCCTATACTTGAATATTAATTAAACATTTTTTTAATAATGCTACATGAAACACCTGTGTCCTTGCATACACCAGAGAAAATTATTGCAATACGGTGAAATAAAATATCGGGGGTCCTTCAAACCTTAAACCACCAAAGACCGATCTCCTTCCTCCCACCTGTTTGTATTGTTCAGTTTTTCTGCTCAGAAAATAAATAACCATCTCTGTACAAGCAACTGCAGAGCACATAAGAGCATCACAAAGTAATTATGAGTTTATGACATCATCTTAATATTACAAGGGAGAGACTGAAAGACCCAGGAGAAACTCCAGATTTCCCTTTTGGGAAAATGTTAATGGATGCTTACAATCTGTTTTCCTTTGTTTGGATGTTACAACCAATAATACACTTTTATGTCTATAAATAAAGACTAAAGTTGAATAAATCCAACAAGCTCCTGAGCCTGCGGCTCTGAAACTTGATTCACATTCACGGTAAAGATTTATGAGTCACTTGCAGAGAATAAGTTGAAGCTGCAATATTTGGAGTGAAATTATTCAAAAGAGTGATTATTTTGGGAATGATTATGCATGCACACCTGATCAGGGTGTCACCTGGGCCCCCTTGTCCTACATGATGAAATGTGGCAATTTTTCTGCATTTCTCTTTGCTTGCACAAAAGAAGAGCATGTAAGAGCAATCAAGCTGTTTATTTTTACACACACTTGATCATCTTGTGGGTATATTTTCCCTTTCACTTAGATCACAGGACGTGTTCTTTAAACTATTCACATGAATATACTAAATTTACTGACGACTGCAAAGCAAAGGAATAAAACTGGTTGCTGTTCTTCGTGTGTGGGTGTGTATATATATTTTTTTATATATATGCATGTATGCATGTATATGTGAACCAAAATACTTTTGTATTTGGGATACCAAGTTAAGCACTCAAACTCTGGGAGAAGCAGGCAGCAGTAGCTGTTCCTGCTTTTTTTCCTCTCTCTTGCAAGAATTCATCCTTCACCTTCACCCAGTGGGTGCAGCCAACATCTGTGGAGGATCAGAGGTACCACCAGATGAGGGTGACAGAAAGGATCCCTGCCTGATGTCCTTGGCTTCAATCTCTGTCCTGTAATGTGGGTTTTGACATCTAGGTAATAGAAGGGGTTTAAATTATTTTGTCCACATGAAATAAGCTTTGTAAAGTATAAATGGGGAAAAAAGAAAGTTGGAAAATACACTCTCGTTTATAATCTTTCTCTGCTTGGAGAATGAGATCACTCTGCAGCCATCTGAAAGATTTTCAGGAGCCTCCTTTTATAAAATTTTTGTGGCAAAGTCTCAGAAACCTCATCGTTAGTCATTTCACTCTCTCCATATTCTTCCTGATAAGATGTTTTTCTCATGTGCAACATATGTTTCTCCCTTTTTAGTCCTAAAAAGTTTTTGCTTTGTTCAGGCAATTCGAAGTTGATATAAACTTTCTCCTTGATCTCAGAGTGATTTGGCCTGAAACAAACTCCCCAAAGGCCTCCAAAACGTGAACAGGTTCAGGTCAAGCTCCAGATTTGGTGCTGGTGCTTTTCCCTGGAATTGGCTGAGCACACATTCCAGTGGTTTCTCCCTTCTCTGCCCAGACTCCCAAACCTAAAAGGACATCTCCCCTCCCAGCTCTTGTGTCCTTTCCAGGGAGCTGCTCTACAGGACCAAATTTAGAAACTTTATAGCTGCACTCTCCAAGCCCTGGTGAGGAGGGAGCCAGGCAGGTAATTGCCCTTTTCCAGATGCCTCCTGCTTCAAAAAGGCAGGCTGTGCTCTGCAGGTACGTGGGTAGCCCTGCCAAGCACCTCTGCAAGTTCAGCCCACTCTTTCTTTTGCATAAAAGATCCTCCCACTCTTTCCATTACATCCTCACCCATTCCTTTATTACTGTTAATCCAGCATGAACTTAGTCTTGCAAGAAAAAGAATGAATCCAAATCCAAGTGCAACTGCCTCTAACCCGCAGTTTGTCTGCAATAAGAGCGCAGATGTGGGTGTGAATTCTGCAGAAGACACTTGTCCTTATGGCTGTTCAGGACTGGAATGGATCCCAGCCCTGGGATGAGTTGTGGTCACTGTGCTCAGCAGTGACCACAGGGCCCCAGGGCCCAGGGACTCCCTGGGATGTGCCTGCATTGTTCAAGTCACCGTCCTTTCATTCCAAAAGAAATTTGGAGGAATCAAAAATATTTGCAATTTCAGGCAAAATTCATTAAGCAACTTGGAAAAAAACTCTGAAACATTCAGAAAACTCAAAATGTTTCTTTAAAACGCTTTCAAGAAGCAGTGGTTTAACTTCGCATTTTGAAATTATCTTTCTTGTTAAGAAATTTTACTGTATTAAATAATAAGATATTTACAAATGAAACCAAAACCTTTCATTCAGGTGAACACAAATCATTCCTCCTGTTTCACTGAGGAAACAAAGGTTTGGGTGGGTTTTGCCGCAACGGTTATTCTAAGTCTGATTTTGTTTTCCGCCCAGTTTGGCCAGTGAGCAAACCCTTGTGCTCTTTGCCCTTTGCTGGGCACAGTGGCATTTCCTTTTTGTTTGTAAATGCAAGAGAGAGCAGAGCTCTCCTACTGGTCTCTCCTCCTACTCCCTGCACCCTCACTAATTTATCACCAAGCCCCTACAGGAAATTCAGAGCACATACAGAATCCAACCAAAATCTTCTCTCCTGGTCCCCATGCTCCTCTGTGCCCCTACACCCCCTGATCCTGAGTGGATTTGCAGCTCTCCCCGTGGCTCTGAGCTGGCTCCTGTTGCTCCTGCATGGCCTGTGCAGGGAAGCAGGCTCCTTGTGCCCTGTATTTCTGGTGCAGGAATGGATGGGCAGTTCCAATTTAGCCCCAGGGTGGCACCTTGCAGCAAAGCACACTGCAGTAATGATCAGCTTCTGCAGCATTATTTAGGGCATTACCGCTCCAGGGTTATTTTATAACATCCTTACAGGTTAATGGTGATGCTGCTGCTGCCTTCAGTGGACAGACTTTGCCACGGGTTCAGACCCAGCACTGCTCAGGAGACTGGCGCAATAAAAATAAAAGAATCATTTCTAGTAAGTTCTGACTCTGATTAAAAAACAATCTTTATGAAATAGATGCTAATAAAATTGCTTTCCTAATTACCCAGAGCTTGTTCATTTCCCAGCAAATATAATAAAACAGAGTTACTTGGCTCTGATTCACAAAACCTGAACCCAAGCTCATTATTAAGGCATTTAGCAGTGAAAAAGCATGTGTGCATAAGATGCTGTCCCGTCAAGCAGAATGCAAGAAATCTTTTGAAGTTAGACCTTTGAAGTCTCAAGTTATTGCTGCTTTTTTTTTTTTTTTCCTTAACGCAGGTATTTCAACAAGAGAAAATCTCTCTGTGTTATTTACACAGATGGAACAGGGCACCCTATTATACCACTGTATTCAGTGGAGATTTCAGTTAGACGCAGAAAGTCTTAATTTGAAGAAATATTTAGAGCTGGTGCATAGCACTTCTTAATCTGTGGAACCATTACAAGGCTGCAAGACTTTTACATAATAGAATAGACCAGCCAATGTCCCAGGGCTATTATTGCTATGACTTGTAACACACTGAAATCTCTTTCATCTGCCTAACCTGGGATTTTGATGATTGTAAATGCATGAGTATGTTTCAGTTTAGGGGGTTATGTTTATGTTTTATTTATTTTTGTTTATGTTTCTGCTCTCTTCAAAACTTCCTCCAATTTCTGGATGCACAAAGGTTCTTCCCAGCTCTCCAGCTTTCCTTCCCTCTGCCAGAAGTGCCCTTGACACCGAGGGAGCCTGACTCCCAGGGCGACTGCAGGGCCCTGTTTTTGTGAATCAAAGAACTGGGACAGGCCAGAATGGGACAGCAGCTTCCTCACTGCAGGAAGCACACGGAGCACAGACTGCTGACACACAAGCTGCTGGTGCAGACACAGGATCAGAGTTCCCAAATCACACAGGGGCTGGGGGCTCTTGTATGCAAATCCATCCCATCATTTTGCACTCCAAGGAAATGGTGCCTTTATTTGAGTTTACTTTTTCCCTATTCATAAATACCTGTCTTCTTTTCCTCACAAAACATGTATGACAGACCCAGATAGGGCAGGTATACTCCAGGTCAAACCTGGATAAAATCTAATACTAATGAAAGCATTTTTAAAATAGGATGAGACTTTATGAAGTCCTGGGCTGCTTCTCTGCTTCATGGCAGAAACCTGACACACAAACCCTTCCCAGCAGCTTTCCATGAAGGCATCTTTGCATTTCCCACTTTGAGTGAGCCGGATAAGGTGGCCCATGCAGCTGAGGGACACGCAGCAGCCCACAATCTCATCCCACCTGATCCCTCCATGCCTTGGGTTCCTCACCACAAAGTGGAAATACTTCCCTGTTGTGCAAGCCAGCTGGAAGCTCAAAAAGCAAACATAAATAACTCTGATAGGCAGTGCTCCTCTGGAATGAAAAATGCTCAGGGAAGGACTTCCCCAAGGAACCAAGAGGACCACAGGGGTGTCAGCAGGAGCAGAGCTGACCCAGCCCCAGGGCACACGGTGCAGTGTCATGCTGGAGCCAGGGACAGGTCACCTTCATCCCCTCCTGCACTTGGAGGGTGACTTTGCACCCTCTGGGCTCTGACAGAGACAACTCAGAGGAATTCACCCCAAAGGTTCTGCAAAATATTTGGGATTTTGCACTGTGGAGCACTTGCTCCCTCTCCAGCAGGTGCACTGAGGAGGAGCCTGAGTCTGCCTGGTGAGGGCATAAACCTCTTACAGACCATCCTGGCAGTCACACTCATTTCACTGAGGAAGGGAAAGTGGAGCAAAATTATTTTCCATAGATCAGAACAGCCCTGAATCCACTCAACACTCCCCTATAGCCACAACTGCATGAAATTAGCCATCCTGAAGATACTTATATGCCATAAGACTAACAAATTAACATTCTTCTGGTTTCTTTCAGATTTTCACACCCTTCAGCTGTAAAACAAAAAATCCTTTTGGAAAGAGCTCTCAGCCTACGGAAAGGAAGTCCCACTGCTGAGCTGAACTGCTTCTCCTTGAAAGGAGTGAGTCTCCACACCCTGGGAAGTGGCTGCTAGACCAGAGCTTTCATCAGCTAATCTCCTGGTGGTGCATGAGCCACGAAATAATCCAGCTCCCTCTCCATGGCTCTACAGGTTCCACTAAGCTAGCCAGGGGGAAAAGAAACACTAAAAACTTCTTTCAGTCAGTGGATTAAGCAGCTATGACTCAGAATTCACATTGGGGATGATATGTGAAGTGAGAAGGTTCCATTTTTACATCCTCTCTTTCTTAACCTGAACCACCCCAGGGCTCAGCTCAAACAGTTCCCCCACCCCTCCCTCCCTCCCTTCTGGGGGCAGCTGCCATAATTCCACCCAGGAGGATGCGCCACGGAGAAAGTTTCTGTAGCTCCACTTCAGATTGCTTTGGGTTGTTGTTTTTTTGTGGTGGTAAGTTAGATCCTTAACATTATCTTAATGCACTCTTTATGGTTTAATTTCCCCTTTTGTGGTGCTGTTTTCCTCAATAAGACTCTTAAATTGAAATCAGATTTCCTCTGAAGGAGCCAGCCTGATTTTCTTCGAAAGCCCAGTACAATACAGTCATTCCGCTGAGACTGACAATTTTATTATGGTTGCATTTCCTTTTTGCCTACAAAATGTTTGTTTTATAAATAGGCCTTTTTAATTTAATGTAATTTTTTTTTGTACAACAGCAGAAACAGTCAAAAAACACACAATGCAGCTACAAAATTTTGGTTTTGTTATACACGCCTTCCTTAATTTACTCTCTGTTGGCTGGGGAGGGGAAATAAACTTCTTACCCAAGGCAAAATATATGTAAAATTCCAATCTGAAGAGAAGCTCAGCTGTCCTGTATTCAAGTTGTATAGTCCTGAATATGTGGTCTTGTAATTAAAAATGTGTGGGGGAGGTGGAAACAACTACAAACAAAAAAAACTACAATGCCTTTTAATGAATGAGACAACTACAAGCAGAAGAAACATGATGAGGACTGTGGACAATAATCAAGCGACAATCACTTTGACAATTCTTACATCACTGAGCATTTAACAAGGAGGGGTTTGTCATGCTTGATTTTAGGCCAGGCGCTGGTCCCACATGTCTGGATGTAGTCCCTTCATAAAGCAGGGTGGAAAGGGCAAGGAGGAGAGGGAAAGGTTTATACCCTGGGTGCAGCCCAAAACAGCCTTGGGATGCAGCCGAGTGTGTCCTTGGCCTCAGGGGCTAAAAGTGCTGGTTGAATCAGGAGCTTTCAGGATCTGCAGCATTGACCACACCTCCACCAGAATTTTTATTTCCCCTACACCTCTAAACAATTGAATGGCACATCCACCCCAACAGCACTCAAACAAGAAATTTAAAAAATTTTCCTGATACACAGAGCTAGATTACTTTTTAAATTTTTGTAGTTGCCAGTGACTGGTCTGAACTGCTCCACAATGGTTTAAATCCCAGTAACAGGTTTCATATGGTCGCTATAACATCTCAGTGTATTAATTAGTTTTCAAGACCCCCAAGCAATAAAAATGTAGCCATTCAAGGTCACAGTTTGACTTACTTACAATTGATGTATAACTTGGCAAACTCTGCATTCAGCTACTTCGTACAATAGAAAATATATTGTCATTCAGGTTAACAAAAGACTCTTTTCTTTGCCACCTCACTACAATGGCCCTGCAAATGAACATCGCCTGAATAAAATCCTAACCACATTTTCACTCTCATTAACCACAGTAGGGTATCACACAATTTGCCTGGCTCCTACTTAGACCACTGTGCACCATTTTACTAGCAGCAGTTTGATGGGTTTTATGGCAGGTGATATATGGAGTGGGAGTTTCGGGAGTCGTAAACAGAAGCCACAGTGTATCACAATGTGGTTTAGGGATATAATGACTGTGTTGTAAAGCAAAGGATGACAATACTGCACTAGGCTTGAGGTAGTGAACCAATAGACCAAACAGCTCAACATAATTCAAGCTACAAACAGAGCATCCTAGGTGTGTGCTGGCCTTCCTATATCTTTCATTAATTACCCCTGATGAATTTGAATAAGAACCACTAAAACTGAAATAAATCTGCAGCCAAGAGAAAAATTATAGAGTTTCTCCTTGTATTTCTTGGAAGAAGTTGCTCTCCCCAGTGCATTCAGACCCCATATTGCCAGTTCTTAACCAGCCTTTTGTATCTCCAGCTCGACCGTCCCCTTGGCTGCTGGGGCTGCCACTGCTCATTAACACACCAGAACAAACACTGGCTTGGGACCCTCTGCTCACGTGCAGGGGGCAGGTGCTGCTCTCAGCTCTGGCTGCAAAAGCTGGGCTGGACAACACCTCTCACCACAAATATTTTGTTCATTTTTATTCCTGTTCTCAAGTCAGACAATGCTCTTCTTTTCCATGGGGCACTACAGCATCCTTCCAGCCCTACAGATACCCCTCATTCCCACGTGGGCTGGGTGGTTTTACAGGGTGAACCATTTGCCACTGGTTGATCCCACTGTGAGCTATTTAGTTTGGGATTTCGGCTGCCATCCTGTAGTGGTCAATCCCTGCAATTCCTGCTAAGGTGGGGTGCTGGGTTTTGGGGTTTTTTTTGTTACTGATATTGGCTAATTATGGCACAGAATAAGAAAATTGGCTGCCTGGTTCCCAAGGCTGTGTCATTAGCCACATTGTGATAGATTGGTGTCAGTGACAGAGCTCTCTCCCAGCATTCTAAACCTGCTCAGCCGCATTTAAGCTAAATAATAATACTTAGCACATATAGTGCTTTGCATATTCAAAGCGCTGTACAAACATCAATTAATTAATCCTCATAACATCCCTGTGAGGTAGGTAAGTATTATCTCAGTTTTACAGATGGCGAAACAGACACAGAGAGGTTAAATAAAATGAAAAATTAAGGTGGAGGTGTGCTGGTTAATTTGGAATTGCACTTTGTGCTGTTTGAAAAATTAGAAGGTGCTGTACCAGATCTCCATTATTCTGCCAGAGAAAGCAACATTTTGATGTGCTGACTCCCCAGTAGGAGCCATCGCCTCTGTCAAGCACCTTGAAGTTCAACCTTCATGTTTTCTGGCTGAGAAGCACACATACAAAGAAATCCTCCTAAATTTACCCCTCTCTTACAGTAAAACAGAGGTAGATTTATGTCCTACTTCCTAGCATCATCCAAACCTTTCAGAGAAGATTTTGAGGCAAATAACTTGTTTTGGTAAAACTACAAAGAAGGAGCTGAGGAATTAAAGATTTTGTTGTTATTACTCGGCCCAGAATAAAGGCCCAGTAATAACAATAAAAGCTCCAGCCAATTGTCCTTTTCCATGTCATGTGTATTGTCCAGCCACAAACCAGCACCAGGGAGGAGCAGACCTCTTCACATCACACAGAAAGTTGTCTCCAATCCGAACAACCCCAGTGGATATGCCTTACCTCTGAAAAGAAAAATATACCAAGTGCGGGACACACATCAGCTCAAGGGAATCACCCAGAATCATTAAATAAATAACTGGGAGTTCACATTTGTTTTCCTGTAGCTTAAGCACTTTCAGTATTCAAAGGAAGAACCATCAACGACAGCAAAATCCAACATTTCACTGCCCAAACCTATGTACTAGTGCCTGCTGCTGTGTACCTGCCCTGTTATCCTGTGCTTGTAATTGCAACAAAGACCTCTCCCCATCCATTTGATATCCAGCGCTCCCTCAACGCACGGACTCCGTGGGAAGCAGGAAAAGCGTAAAATGGACGTTAAGTGGATTTGGGGGCAGGGGGAGATGGAGTAGGTGTTTGCTCCATCTACCCTGCACACTAACCTGCAGGAGCAGCAGAGAGGGAGCAGCTGCCAGGACGGCAGAGCAGAAACCAGAGGATCGGGGCCACGGATCACAGGCTGAACGCTCGGCGACAATGGCGTGCAGCTGAGAAAAAGGCAAATGCCACACCGCGGTGTTTAAACAGAGTAAAGTCTGCAAGACTCAAAAAGCAAAGCTTGCACTTTGCTGAGTGCCAGGGAGGCCTCACCCGGGGCATTGTGTTCTCCTGCAGGCACCGTGCTTCTCCAAAGGCATGGCCCAATTGGAGAGAGTTCAGAGGAGCGTGGGGAGAACAATCAGAGGTCTAAAAATCATGACTTGAGAGGAAAGATTGAACACAGTGGGGTTGTTTGCTCTAAAGAGGAGACTGAGGGGAGACATGATAACAGTCTTCCAGTGTATAAAGGGCTGCAGCAAATGGGAAGGGAACAATCTGTTTTCCATGACCAAAAGGACAAGAAAAAGCTAGCAGGCAAGAAAATTTGAGTCAAATATTAGGAAAAGTCCTTCCAACAGCAAGAGCAGTGAAGCTCTAGAAGAGACTAGCAAGAACCATGTGGAATTTTCTTGGTAGAGGTGCAGGAGGTGTCACCTTAGCATGGAGGGATAAGCACAACGACCTTCCCCAAGGCCCCTTCCCACTCAGTGCTAGCTGTCAGAAAGAAGAGGTGCTCAAAGAGAGCTGATTCTGCTGCCATGGTGACCAGTGAGCCTGGTGGGCCCATGGCTCAGCCAGACTGTTCAGCCCGGCCATGACCACTTCAGCTATTACTGAAGCAATTTGGGAAGAGCCATGCTGATGTTTCAGCTAGCTAATGTCATTGGCTGTGTGACACTCCCGTAACCAACTCCACATCCTTCCTCCTCACCTTGCCCTCTGGTGATCACTCACTGTCAGCGTTGGGGGATTTTAGTACCAGCACGGCCTCAGGCAGGTTCAACTTGCAGCCAGTAGTGTGGCTGCCAGGGGCCCTGAAGGATGGCGAGTGAGGTTAGACATGGCCTTTCTCACCCAAGGAGCTCCAGAAACCTGCAGCTGGTCAGCAGTTCATACCTCATGGGTAAAAGTGTACAAAAATATCTGCTCTTTTCAATATCTTCCTCCTCCCCCAGCTTCCCTTAGTAGTTCTTTTGGTTATATCTTTCCTTCCCCCTGTTGGTTTCTCCTCACAATCCCTTTTGAACAAAAAGTATGTCCAGTGCACTTGGAGTCACAGTTGCAAACATGGGATCTCTAACTGGGAACAAAACAGGAAAAAGGAATCTGCCAACCTTGGCACATGTTGGATACTTTATCTGCCTCATACTTAATATGCTACTCTGAACATCCCCTCTGACACAAAAAGGGGATTTGTCTGAAAATGTTTGGAGGTTGCTGATCTTTTGGTGCCTGCTGGCTTTTGGAAGCAGAAGCCTGATCCTGAGAGAACCAAAAATGTAAAGGAGCTCCCTTCTCTGCTGGCTACCAACTCTTGCAGGGCAGCCACATGACTGGAAAACTTCTCAGATCATCCCAAGCTGAAGAGCTACCATTAAAACTATGATTCACTTAAAAACACGAAGGCAGGTTTCTTCTACAGTTTTCAGTGCTTACAGTGAAAAACAAAATAAGCAATGCAAACACTAAGCTCTCTTTCTGCATAAATGTTTTATGGTTCTAAGTAAAACAACCCATTCCGTGCACTATCTGAAAGAAACATTTGGCAGCTTCTCCTGAAGTTCTTCCTTTTACAGCGTTATTTTGGACACACTGCACCTCTCCTCCTGTTGGCTCCTGCATGTAATATAAGGTTCTCCCTTCTTTTCAGATGCCTGTAATTTTAGAAGATTGGAATTGTTCAAGATAAGATGTCCTTTAGCCTGGTTTGAGCTAAAGGCCAGCTGTTGCAGTCTTCCAACAAGAACAGGGATCCTGCTCCTGAAAACCTGCCTCACAATATCCTGCACAGCACCTTCAAATCCTGCTCTGTGGGGCCCATGTCTTGGGAGATGGGAGGCAAGATTTCCTCCAGGTGATTTTACCCAGAGGCAAGCTGAGATAGTCCAGGATCTGGGAGCAGTACAAGGGTGCCCTTCCCTCCTGTCTCCTGCAGAAACAGACTGCCCTCTGATTTAAATGAACAAAAAAATGAACAGGAGTTAATTAATTTGCTGCAATATTGATATGACAGAATGAAAGCAGCATGTGAACGACAAAGGGAAACTCACTGTCATTCACCAGCTAAACAAGGGACTGAGTAGTTAATAAAGGCTTATTCAGTAAACCATAGCATTTCTCTGATGTTAGACAACCTGCATAAAAGACAAAGACAGCATTCGATGGTGATATTTCCAACAAACCAATTTAGAGGTGATAAAAAAGAGCAGTAAAATTCCTATGTAGCAAAAAATGAATGCAAGAGTCAAAAAACCCCACAAACCTCTGAGAGTAGTTACAGACAGATGCCAGGTACACACATGATATGCCACAGCCTGCAGGTAAAGACCATTTCTTTGAAGCTTTTAGTTCAAAAGACCTGAGTTCAGGTAAGCAGCAAAAAATTCAAATCAAACCTCAACTACTCTGCTTTGTCTCTATCTAACATTACTCTGGTCCACCTAGAGATTATTTCACTTCACATTATTAATTTTATTTCTTGCATGTGCAGTGCTCCTATCCCATGAAGGGACCTTGATACAGCCATCACAAAAAAATTAGAATAATTTCATTATAGCACCAGGGAAACACAGTTATTGCTAAATTAACTAATTGCTAAATTACACCCATGAAATGTGACAAACACCTTTTAAGAGAAGAAATGCTGTAATTCTGACTGAATTCTTTAGGGGAAAAAAGCCTCAACAAACTCTGAAGTGAAATTAAGGGTTGCCAGAGTTTTGCCCCACCTCATTTCCGTGACAGGGCAGAGAAATTGCTTCTCCAGAGGATTTGTTTTGTGGCTGACATGAGCTAAAACGCTCCCAGCATTTATGGTCACAGGCAATGGTGGTCACCGGCACTGGAGGAAGCGTCTGAAATCTTCTGGTGACCTGACCTTGGCCCTGGGAGGAGTGCCTTCACCTGCCTTGGGATGACCAAAGATTTTGGACCACATTTGGCTTTTTTTCTGCTCATAGAGAAAGGAGTAAAGGAAAAGGGACAGAGAGAGGTGATAGAGCTTTCTGGGGCTCCAAGCCAAATGCAAACCTCTCTACAAACATATAAACCAGCAGAGCAGTTTACATCCACGAAAATTATGTGCTTTACTGAGCATTTAAATACAAAAGTGGGATGCAATATTGCACCTGTTTTCAAACCTAGGTTTTTAGGTTGAAACACAAATTCCCACTCACCATACACATCAAGGCAGCAGAGAAGAATTCTCTTTATCCTACACCTTGTGATGGCCTGCTCTAGACAGGAGCAAAGAGCCAGTTGTGGTTTCTCCAAGCTCTGCAATTGAGGGACACTCGGGAGCACCAAGTTCAGACATTTGTGCAGTGCTGGAGAGGTGAAATGCATTCCATCATAAACTGGCCTCTCCTTGCCCAGGCAGCTGGGTCATATACCCATCAAGGCACTTATTTTTCATTATTTCTTCAATTCCCATGTGACGTCATGTTTGTTTTAATTTCTTTCTGCAGATATTTTTACAGCACCTTATGCAATTGCTTCCTGCAAGAAGGGCCTTTGCCTTTCCCCACCAAAGGAAAATTGCCTTGGATTCCACAATTGGATATCACCAATGAACATGGTTAGGAAGGAGAGAAGCCTGCAAGGCACTCCCAAGCCAGTAGCAGAGTCCAGGCAATGCCCACAGCCAAGCACTCAGCCCTGCAAAGTGCTGAGCCCCAATTTGGCACCTCTTGGAAACAGGGACAAATTGTCATCAGCTGGGGCAGGGCTGAAATCTCAGCCATCCAAAATGTACTGGCTCATTCATAACGTGCTCTGGTAACAACCATGGAGAAAAGGAGAGCAGAATTCTGAATCTAATAGAAAACCACAAATGGACTGTTACATCAGGACTCTCATGCAGCACTGGCTACAAGGAGATGCTCTGTTCCTCACACACAGGGATAGGAGCCCTGAATATTGTCACACTGCCGTTGTGGGAGTGACTCCACTTCCATTTGAGGACCTTCTCTTTACATTTGGCACCAGCTGTCATTAACATTGATTACAGTTTCATGCACACTCCATATGAGGAAATCTCCTTCATGAAAAGCATTATTTTCTACACCACCACTCCCCCATCCAAAAAAAAAAGGAAGAACCCTGGGTAGATATGTACTGTACCCAGTTCTAAAATTCACTCAGAACAGAAAGATGATGCCTTTGCCACTTTTTGACGTGGACCTGAACTTGGTATTCTGAGCAGGACTATGCAGAATTGAATTACATTTCATCTCCTTCAGCAATCCATCTTTTCCATTTCTGTTCATTTGCTGTAGCTGCAGAAGTATTGAGTGCTGCAAGATATACTTAGTTTTCCAAACCATGCAAGTCATTATGAATGGCCTTGTGTCCAGGTAAAGGTTAAGGAGGTCCTTTGTTGTTCTAGTTTAACTTGTCCCTGACACTGCAGCCTAATCATTCCACATAATAACAGTCCTGATACACAGGCCTGAGTCAAAGTCACAAGTCAATAAATCCATTCCTTCCTCCCTTTCAGGCAAAGTGTTGAATAGCACTGAGTGTGCAGTGTCACAAAACCCTGCAGTCTATCACATCAAGGTCGTCTGGTATACAGTGTGAAAAACTTTCTTTCTTTAAGTGCCTCACACATTCAGGAGGAGCCAATGTGGTGTAAGGACTAACGAGAAAGCTCTGGATCATTTGGAGGAGATTAAAAAAGGGGCCTGACATCAGAATAGTTTTAGTTACACTTGCCTAATCTTCTGGCTGTTCTAGTTCTGAATTTGTAGGGCCCGGGGGAGGCAGAGCCACTGCAAGGAGCCCAGCAGGTCAAGGCTTCCTTCTCTATCCAGACTCCTTGGATGTGCAAAGACAAGCCATAGCTGAAGGCTGTTAGATTTTATTTGCTGAGCTTCACTGTGCATTTGAAGTCTATTCTGATGGTCTAATCCTGGCAATGTGAATTGTTTGCCCCTGAGAAAAGCAACAGAGCACCATGTACTGAATCATCTCTTCACTTTTAGCTAAAAAAGCCAAACCCCAGAACCAAAACAACCACCCAAACCCTTAGGTGGTGGGTCTCTGGAAGAACACAAGCCTGAGTTACAGTTTGTTTACTTTGTTAAGGGACTTATAGCTCTTCCAGGTGCATAAATTCTTGTGGTGGACTAGGAGAGTGAGTGTAAATTAACTTGAGTAATAGGACTATGTGCACTTTCCAATTGTCTAATGCATTTCCCAAAGGAAAAAGAGTCAGGCTTTCCAACTATTTTTTTTTCTTATTATTCCTTAATTAGTGGGTGCACTTGGTGTATAACAAGCGTGGGCTTTTTAGAAACACCTAGCTGAAGGTGCTGTGGATGTCTCTCCACACTTCTCTGCCTTCTACCTTGCTTCCATTCCACAACACGTTTCCTGTTCCAGAGACTTGTGCTTTTCTTTTCCATACTGTGCACAGCTTTTATGATATTGCCAAATGTCCACTAAGGATGTTAGAAAGAAATTATTAAACCCCTTTTTGCATTTGCTCAAAGGAAGACTCTGAACCCTGGACTCCAGCAGTGAAAGGCTAATGCACTCACTCACAGCTCCGTCCCACTCCCCTTTCATCTACCATTTCAACCTGTTTGCAGTGTCAGGGAAAACTGAGGATACCGCATCCCAGCGGATTCAGGGAAGCAAAGGGCTGCTAGAAGTCATGGATACCTGGCTTTCTGAACAAAACACAACAGCTTCCACAGCATTTCCAGGAGCTGAGGCGGCACTGCCGGGGAAAAGCCCACTGTCCTCTGAAGCTGTAGCTCTGCTGCTGTTGTGCCATTCAGAAAAAGTTATCCCGGGCTCTATCCATGAAATAATCAAGGTGCTTGAAGCCCAGCTAATTCCCACTCAGGAACCTGGCATGTGTTCACCTGTTTGGGCTGTTTATCCAAAGAGCAGGAGAGCAGGAAGCTCCCATCAGGACCCTTGCCATTGTAGTTTGAGATGGGATTTACAAGGAATGCTGCAAAATGCCCTTCTCTGGAATCCAGAAACCATCCATGCAAGGAAAACTTTCAGAACAATTGCAAACAATAGAGAACAAAAAGTGTGGAATTATAATCTACTAAATGCAATCACCATTTTTTTTACGTCTCCAGCCTTTGAACTGAGATGTAATTGTTCTCAACTTGCATGTAACGTGTACTCTGTGCTTCTGAAGGCAAAGATCAAGAGTTTATATCCGTATTCATTACAACCAGTCATAATTATCCCAAAGAAAGCAAAGCAAATCCTTTCCAACAAACACAAGAACTGAGCTCTCATGTTATTGAATTATTATGGATCTTGTATATTATACCTGAGAGAATGTGAGTGGAACACACTCAACTGTCTCTCCTCTCAGCAGAGGAGGTTCAATAGAGCAACAAAATATTGGAGCCATTATGGAGTTACCTTCCTGCCTCAAAAGGAAACTGTATAAATGGAGCCAGCGTGGTGCCTGCGAGGCTATTTGTCATGCTCTGTAACTGGTGTGGTGCATACCCATTATATATTGCATCCTGTTGGATGTGACACTTTGTGCACTTGCAGAACTCTCAGGATTCCAGCCTCACTTGTTGATTTACACCGGCCCATCTTCATTTTTACAGATTCCTCTGCCATGGTTGGGTGACTGCTCTGGCTGCACGCTTTATAGCGGGAAGAACATTTGAAATGCATTTCCTTATGAGCTTTGAAGCCTCCCACTCTGCATGCAGATTGCAGGCGAGGTGCTGCAGGTAGGCTGCGAGTTCAGCCAGAGGGAAATGGAGTGGCAAGCTAAACGAGGTGTCAGTGTGCCCCCACTCCTGCTGCCCCAGCATGGACACTCATCTGTGCACACATTTAATCACAGCCTTTGTTGCTGGCTTTTGGGAAGGCAACATGCTGGAGATCAAAAAGCAAATATTGAGACCACCTATTTTATCGGCTCTGGGGAGAACATCTGGAGAGACAACTTTTATGAGTCTGTTGGCTCGTGTCCTTTTGAAATGTTTTCAGTGCAAAATGATGTACTTCTCTCACATTTTACTTCCACTGAGACAAGCTGCTCGGTGGCATACTGGGATGCCACGCCACAAATATACTTGTTCTGCTGTCACCCAAATATCACTTCCCAAAAGTGCCTACAACTGACTTCAGAAAATTCATGGAGTTAACTTCTAGAGAGGGAAACTTTCGCCAACGTCATCTCCTGCTGCTGCATTTTTCTGCTGCTCCCACACTATGCTTCCCTGCTACTATTAATGCTTCCATGTCCTGATTAGCCTCTAGCTTCACCACCTTCATTTTGCCCAAATCATTCACTGCCATATAGTCTGGAGACAACCCTTATTCCTGGTTCTTCTCTCCATGCCTTCAAAGCCTCAGGCAGGAAGGATTTCACAGAGGTCCTACCAGCAAGGATTTTTTGCTATGTAAAGAAAAATTCCTGGGGACAGGCCATCATCATTGCCAGGCATCATGTCCACAGCCAGACAACAATGACAGTGGGATGATGATTACTCCTGGAGGTGCCTGATACCTTTGTCAAACACTTGGATCCTGCTTTAGTACCTCCTGAATGAGTTCCCTATTGTCCTTCCAGCAGGACCTCGTGGTTGCACAACTCATCCACAGAATTAAAGCTCAGACACAAGGAATTCAGAGTTGTCAGTTCAGCTATCAACCTGCAAAAGCACTCACACCTTTCCACCCAAGGGCAGCACGTGAGCAGCAGCAGTGCCAGCACCAAGGAAAATAGCACTCAGTGTCTTGTTTGAGAGCAGTCATGAAACTTGAAAACAATTGCCCCTAATTTCCTCAGTGGCACAAGGTTTTGGGGGTTTGGGGTGTGTCACCTTAACCAGTTCCCTCACAGAAAAACAGAACTGGGAGTTCTGCCTCAGGTGGACACCAAATTATCCTAACTGCTAGTGCTTGGTGAGAATATTTTGATAACTTTAAAGTCAACCCTGAGCATCACAAACACACATAGAGCTGCAGCAGAGCCACCTGTTGCAATCCAATTTGCACCTGGTATTTCTTTAAAAGGCATCATCCCTAGAGGTCTTCTGTAATAATTTCTCTCTACTGGGTAGACAAGGGAGACCAGGGTGTTGAGGATCCTAGCCCAGGTTGCTTGGTTACATCTCTCAAATTCAGTGAGATCCTGGCACCACTGAAGCCAAAAGGAGCCTCACAGACCACAGCAGGAGCAGCCTGTCTGTGCAGCAACCAATGACTCTGCTGTCCCAAAAAGGAACTCCAGAGCCAGCTCCTCTACATGGCAGCACAGAATTCAAGAATTCAAACCTCAGGGTCATCAGGGTGACTCTGAGTTTACCTTTCAAAAAGAAATCCTCTAAGTATTCCCTTCAGCAGAATATTTAATCATGAGTGTAAGTTTGTCAAATGCCATCTCTGACCTCCAAGCTTTTATTGATTACCTGCAAGTCCATTGTGTTGCATTACGCTCACTCAGGCTACAGGGCACAGAAGTCAAGAATAAGCTAAAAAAGTCCGATTTTAAAAATAGATAAGAAATAGTCTCATTCTCAAGTTAACAAATGGTGTTACAATTAGCTTTGCAATAGAGGGACAAGAAACACTGAATCACACTCTACAAGGTGGAAGAAAATTTCACCAAAAGAATCTCTGAAATTCTGAAACTGCACACAAAACTGAGGGGGACACCAGCCCTTCCCAAAGGAATAAACCATATCTGTGGAGACTGGTGGGTAGAGACTGGGCAACTAATATAACAGCAAGGAGATTTAAACAATATGATTCTGCCACCAGAACCTAAATGTCACCCTCTCCCTAATTAGCTGTAACCCCCTGAAGAGAAGGGGGAATGGGAATTGCAACATGGAAATCCTTTCTTGAATTCTTTCACCAAAGAGAGGAGGTTATTTAGCCCTTGTCCCAAACACACCTTCTTTGTGCACAAATCCCTGGATGCGACTGGAAGCCCCAGTGGTACAGTGATACAGTGGGAAAAAAAGTAAAACTCAACTGTCCAGTGGCAAAAAAAGTAAAAGAAAAATTGTATTTTTCAAATTGAATGTGCCTGAATTCATTCTGCCTTCTTTTTGCTCTCTGGCTCCCAAGATTTCCAGGAGATGTTGCCCCCTGGAAAAACTCCCCACACTAACACATAGAGGGATTTTTTCCTTTCTCCACAGTTGGTCACACTGCAGCTCATTTGCCCATGCTGGTGAAAGCAAGAAGGCAATAGAGATGAGGGCAGGGGGAATCAGCTGGGGCTTCTCAGGGCAGAAAACAACATTTTGGAGTGGGTGGGGGGAACAGAGACTGGAGCTGAGAAGTTGGCAAGGCACTACCTGTGAGGATAATAAAGGTGAGCAAGGGAAGCCTGAACTCCCCTCTTCCCTGCCCTCCCTTTGAATGGAGAGCCTGCCTTTATTTATTTTGGCTGAAAGCTGTGCTGACAGACACCAAACAAGCAAAGGCTAAACACTCATTCTCTAAGAGCTGCCTCTTCAGCTGGAGTTACAAGAAGAATAGGGGACTTCTTATCTGAATCCCAGCCCAAAGATGTGTGGTACCAGCTCTTCTCTGCCAGGCTGTGAGGGCTCCCTTCCCATGGGACAGGGGAACACCAGGAACAGCCCTGTGTGCCTGGCAGGCCCTCACAGATTAGGGCTGGATCATTTCAGTGGCACAACCAACAAAAGAAAGGCAGGTGGGAGCCCAGGCCCAGCTTGTGTTTCCTCGCTTGTGAAAGACCTGCAGCAGCCAGCACGAGTGTGTGGGGTGGTGTGGGAGGAGAGCTGAGCTACATACCCCTGAAACAGGGGGTGTTGCACAGGTGAGATCAAGGTTCGCTCTCCTGGTTATTAGCCAAACAGAGGAATAAGGAGAGAAAGCAAGGAGAGCCCTGCTTTACAGGAAAGGAGCTGTGGCACAGGCTGCAATAAAAGAACCTCCCAAGGTCACAGCACAATCCTGTGCCAAGAGCAGGAGGGAAGCCACAGTCCTGGTGCACAGCCCCAGCACAGCCCCAGGCTGAGGCAGCTGCACCACAGCTCCTATAAAACCACGCTCTGCCTCTTCTACCCTCTTCTTCCTCCCAGCCTCACATTTCAAACTTTTTAAACCCAACATTTTGATTTAGAAAAATCTAGAGACTTTTCTCTCCTCTTTTATTAAAAAAAAAAAAAAAAAAAAGAAGAAATGAGGTTCTTGTTAAAGGGAATGGAAGCGATACAGCTGTGGCTGTGATTAACGCAGTTCAGGGCTGAACTGAATATTGCTTCTTCCCTGCAGTATTTTTAATTACACTCCTGATTTTATATTTGGAGACCGTCATAGACCTGTTCTGGTAAATTGTCAAGCAACCACAAGTCAAATATGTGTTAAATATGAGAATATACTGCCATTTTTATCTGATTTGTGGTTCATTCACACTATGTTATCTACTTTTAATTAAATACCATAAAATACACATGGTCAGCAGTTTGACTTTTCATTTCCTTACAATGTCAGTAATTCAGCTTGATTGTTGCCACCTACCATAGAATTGCATTTTAAAGATGTTACCCCTGCACGGTGCAGATTCAATATCAGAACAATTTAAACTAGTTGCTAAAAATAACCAGCACCTCCTTGGGAGCAGCTCTGCCTTTAGGAGTCACATGCAGATTTCATGACTCTCCGCCTGCCTGGCGAGCACGGGCAGCCTTGGGAGGCATCGCAGTGGCCTTGGTGTTAGGGGTGGGGGGGTCTGGTTTTGGGTTGGTGTGAAATGCTTGTGTCATCTCCGTGCTGATGGATAGCCCACCTTGTTCATTAAAGATATGGCTTGGATTTTGCTAGATTACCCCAGGCATTGGAAATAAGAGCCTTCCTACTGGAGGCATGCTATGCATGGACTTAAAGTTCACCACTTCATTAATAACACTCCTCAGCTGGACATTTTACATGCCTCTCTGATATATGACTGTTTAGGTGCATTTTTTTCCCCCTTCCTAATTCTCCTTTAAAGGGAAATGAGGTTTTTTTTAAGAATTATTTAATTCTTTGTCTTCTAGGTTATATTGCCGCACTCCTAAAACTGCCAGATGTCATTATCCTGGCTGGATTTCTTTGACGGTAGCTGGGCAATTTGCTTTGACCACTGAAAACAATTCATTAAAACTAGCAATGGCTGAGCATCCCTAAGAATGACAGAGTGAACACACGAGCAGCAGCACCATGTCAGACCAAGGCAAACCCAGTGACTTGCCTCCAGCAGTCACAAAGAGCCAGGGAAAAGCAGAACAGAACCACCCCATAACATCCAACAGCCCTGAGCACCCTCCCAGCCTCCAACAACCTGGGGTGCACAGGTTTTTCTGAGCCAGAGTGGTTTTGCATAAAGCAGCCCTTGGTAAATATTTTGTCACATAAATCTGAGCAGCCACCCTTTGAACACCTGAAAAATTGCAGCGTCCACAACACCCTGCAGAAAGAAGTTCCTTGTGCATCCTACATATGCCATGAAACAGCAACACACTTTGTTTACCCAAAGCCTTACTCAGCAGCTTTATTTGATGTTCCTTTACTTGGTGTGAGAAGAAACAATGAGAGCCATCTTTCCCTGCTCTTCATCTCAATGCTGGTAGTTATCATTTTACAGCCCCCGTCACATCCCCTCATCTCTTTTCCCAGCTAAAGAATCCTGGACTATTTTACGATTCTTCATACAAAGCCATTCTCTGACTCTAATCACTCATTTTCCATGCCTTTTCCACTCCTGCTGTGTCTGAAGTGTTGGAACTGAACCAAGTATTCAAGATGTGGGCAAAGCGTGGATGTCTAAAGTGCTGAAGAGTGTCTCCTCTTTTGTGTCTCCCCTTTTGTTTTGTATTACTTTACTAATAGCTCCTAACAGTAAGTCAGCCTTTTTTAAAATAAATACTAAGCACTGAGGTGATGCTTTCAAAGCCCAATGTTACAACCACATCTTTTTTCCGAAGTGATAGTATTCAATTCCACGCTCATCGCCATCAATGCAATGCTGCGACTTTCACCCCACCTCTCTCACATCCACGCTGAATTTCATCTCCCACTCCATCGCTCAGGGACACAGTATGAAAAGGCACTTCTTCGGTTCTTTGCAGTCAGCCCCTGCCTTTATTACCTTGAATAAGTTGGCATTCACCTCCAAACTTGCCATCTTATTTCTCACCCTGGGTTTTTAGCACATTTATAAAAATATGGGCTGTAGCACAGACCTCTGCAAGGTCTGGCCGTGGAAATGACCTCTCTATTCCTCTCCCTTGTTTCCCATCTTTTCAACAATTATTTATCCATGCAAGAAACTTATGGAGGTTATTTCCTGTAAGACCCTTGGGTGAA
This sequence comes from Zonotrichia leucophrys gambelii, assembly GCF_028769735.1. Classification (NCBI taxonomy): domain Eukaryota; kingdom Metazoa; phylum Chordata; class Aves; order Passeriformes; family Passerellidae; genus Zonotrichia; species Zonotrichia leucophrys. The sequence goes on from NC_088172.1 coordinate 103,713,170, forward strand.
GCACTTTTTCAAATGCCTTTGTGAATTCCCTGAGGACCGTATCACCCAGATCTCTTTGTTCATTTGCCTGGGGACTCCTTCAAAGGGTTCCTGAAGATTTGTGAGCCTTGTCCTCCCTTTTCATTCTTGAACACAGAACTTCAACATTTTGAAGGATGCCTTCTTGCTTCTAATAATCTGTTTTACCCTATGATTTGTCATGTCAGTTCCCCTTTGGTCTTCCTGAAGTAATTTGAAGAAAAACAGGTGATGAACATTCCCTCAGAAGTGCTTCAGGGATAGCACTGGGATATTTGTAAGCTATCAACAACTAAGTCACAGAAAATACATGGGGGGAGGGAGTATTTTATGCTGCACCAGTGAAAGATCTAATCAGCAGACTAATTCCCAGGTGTCAGAAGCCCTGCACCATCTCCCTTGGCCAACATCAGAAAGCACGTGGTGCAGTTTCCCACACACAGGCAGATTTGGCTTCTGGAATATGTTAACGTGACTGATTGCTCCTGGCAGAGCTCAGAGGAGCCCTAATCTGAAGCAGCAGCTCTGAGCAGGCTGAGGAGCCCAAGCCACCCATGCCTGCTGCACACAGGTTGGGCAGGTCACACCCCAGAATTCCGGAATTCTGCACACAGGTTGGGCAGGTCACACCCCAGAATTCCAGAATTCTGGAATTCTGCACACAGGTTGGGCAGGTCACACCCCAGAATTCCACACCTTTGGCTTCTCCCCCTGTCTGCCATCTTGCAGGGTAGGAGGTGTCAGCTGGATTTCTGCATCCACCTCTGAGAGCCATAAGTCAAGGAGGACATCCCACAGCTAAAACCCACCTGGGAAAAATGTGCTCAGGAGTCCCCACGTGGGCCTCCTGAACAAACAGGGGTGCTCATCCTCAAAAAGAGAATCTGAGAGGCAGGAAAAGAAAATCCAAGTGTGTAGAAGATTCCATCTGAGAGGAGGGGAACCACTTTGTTCCCATCTGAGAGGAAGGGAACTGCTTTGTTCCCATTCAGAATGGGCAGGTCAAGAAATCAGACATAAAATGGGAAAATCTACTGGGTGCTAGGACATTATTTTAAGAGTAAAAATAGTAACTTTTGGAGATTTTTAATAGTTGATTGGAGAATCATCTGTTAGAAATTATATAGACACAATAGTTCTTGTTTGGATCAGCTGATCTCTTGATATCCCTTCCAGTCCTCTTTTCCAGGATTTGCAGTCCAAATCCAATTGATTTATAGAGCCTTTGGATCAAACCCTTAGGAAACAATTACTGTCAGCACATACACATTAAAAAAAGAGGGAGAAAACCCCTATTCTTAATTCAATATATTTCACTGAAGATACAAAACAAAGAGTTTTGAGTGAAGGAGAGCAAGCCACGGAGTTGGAATTGTGCTACAGAAAAGGGAGAAGTTCAAAGCAAGTTCATAATCTATGAAGAGGCATCTACTGTGTCTGAATAGTCGTATGATCTGAAGAGGAGCCTTATGTAGCTTTAAGAAAAGGGCAGATGTGGGGAAAAACTCTCACAAATACATAAAATGAAAAGAGGGCAATCTTGTTTTGATTTTTAGATTATCATGGAATATGTACAAAACTCAGATTATCTGAGAAAAACTGAACTTTCTCCACATAACTGGTTAGAATGCTCTTCTCTCATTTTGAATGAAGCAGAAGCCCTTGTTCCATGATGAGAAAGCAAATGAGCAGATTAAAAAATGCCACATTAGCTAACCCCTCTGTAGGTTTCATAAGCCTGGAAGGCCTCATCTGTAGCACCTGGAGGTGACATTTCCTAAACACTCATTTATTATTACAAATAATTTTCTCTAAGGAGAAAAAGATTTCAGGAAAAAAAAAAACCAAACAAACAAACAATCAAAACAAAATATATATAGGCAGTTCTAAAAGATTGTGACAGTCAGCCTAACTTGTCTGGTATGTAATTCTACCCAGCATCTCTTTTGTAAATAATTGAAGCCAGATCTCTCTCTAAATAAGCACAGTGAGTAGCATCTAAAAAGGAGAAGAGGGTTTTATTGCATTTGGTGGCTGCAGTGACAGATTGTGGTGTGGGGTGATATTAGAGGATAAGGGGCAGCAGTTTGGAATTGGTGTTGAGAACCTGAGCACCACGAGGTGTTTCCTCCTCCCCACAGAGCTCACACTTTCCTGACAGCTCAGGAGTCACCTGGGGCAGGGGTTCAGAGTCTCTCAAACTTCATCAGGACAGTAAAGGAAAATGCTTTGGGATATTTAAAAGGCTGAAGATTAAGGGAAGACAAACAATGCAAAGATAATGAGGACATGGTAGTTGAGAACAGGAGTGACAGTAAGGAAACGATCTTGGAAATATGGCAGAGATCTAAAAGATCTAAAAGCTGGGAGAGTTTAGCTAAAATTTTCAATCTTCCTATGATTTTCTGACCCACAGCCCTTTTGTTTCTAACCTAGGAATAACAAATTTTTACTTATCTAGTAAATTCCATGAAGTTTGATTAATCAACAGAGCAAAATACTTTCTTGAGAGATGCCAAGGAAGGTCAAACTAATGTCAGGTCATAGCAAATCTGTATTTGAAAAAGGACTTTTGCTATAGGTATTCCTATTTACTGAAAACACCACTAATTAGGTTTGTCATGAGCTGAAAAGAAAATATGTTTGTAAAAGGATTACAAAGGAGATCATGAGGTAATCCCAAGATGCTAACAGTGAGTTTGACATTCAGGACCAAACCTAGCCCAGGCACAATTGGTGTAAGTACACCCAAATTAAAAGGAGAGAATTTAACCCCAAGCCAAGAAAAATCAAGCTGGATTTGAAAAAAGAAGGGATTTATGGTAATGGGAATACTGCCTCCCTAGGCTACATCACCTAAAATATATCTAACATGGAAAAAAGAGTAATGAGCCTGCTGTAGCCAGGGTGCAGGAGATGGAGGGGCTTTCCTGCTAATCCAATGCTTCCCAGGATTATTTTAATCTCCAGAATTTGTTTAATGCCAGCTCATCCCTCTGTAGGAGTTCCATTTCCAGGTGTCCTGAGCAGGAGCCTGAGCTCTCTGTTACTGATCACTGTCAGTGAGGGCTGGAGCATCCAGGGCTCCTGGAAAGTGTCTTAGGACAGGTAATTGTCATCTCCTCTTTCCAAACCATACCTCAGCTGTGGGTTTGAAACAACTGTAATGGGGCATGGTAGAGATGGGAGATGCATGAACTGTTGCTTTAAAGATGAGACGAAGCAGAGAGAAAAAGATTTTGTGGCTACTGCCCAAAAATTATTAAGATAATGATTAAACTAAAAAATGCAAATACACAAGATGTTTTGTGCTGCTAGGCAAGACCAGAACTGATATTAAAATGTCTTGTGAACATTATAACATGTTCAGAGGCAGGGGGGGTAGAAGACACAGAGGAAAACAGAAGAGAAGCCATATGGTCATAGCCGGTGGTCAATGGAAAACAACAAACCCAAATGAGAAAGTACAGACAGAGAAATACAAAGTTTGGGGGAGAAATGTTTATCATCACACCTCTCTTGTGCACTTGCACAGTGAATTCTGGGCTGGTGCCCCACCGTGCTCAGAACTCCCACCTGAAGCCAAATGTAAGAACTCTCTGGGGTGTATTCCTGAAGCAGGGTGCAATGAAAAGGTTTTTGGTTTTTTTTCATAAGTAGAGGAATAATTACAATCCTAAAAGTAAACTGTGACAGTTCTGTGATTCCCTGATACAACTGTGCTGCTGGAGCTGCCATTTTCCATGGCAATCTGAACCACTAGGAAGGTACACTTCCATCCCAGCATATTGAACCCTCCTCAGGTTGCCACCACCACAAAATCTGGGCAAGATTTGGGATAAGTAAGAAATGGCTTGTTCAACAAACAGCATTTCAAAACCTAAGAAAATCAAATATTCCCTGTTGCCTCACCTTTCAGGTCCCAAACCTACCTTAATTTTCTACAGTAACCATCTCTATCTACCCCAGCTTTGTGTGAGGAAATAAGATGGGGAGGAAAAAACTAATTTTATGTCAGAGCAAATTAAGACGGTGTAATTGACTGCGGAGAGGGCAGCAGCCGCTTGCCTTCCCAGCTGCAGACACATTAAAGATTTACACACTCTGTGTCTGTCTATTAGGGGTGGTGGGAACAATCCCTTCCTGTGCTTTCCCCAAAAGCAATCCAAGCAATGACACATCACAAAAATTGGCTGAGCCTCACCCTCACTGCGGGTCAGCAGTACCTGAGCAGCACACCACACGTGTATGCACGACTCAGGATGGATAGCATGGCATTTATTAACCATGCACATAATTAAAACCCTTTAAAAGCATCCTCAGAACAGAAATAACATTGAATTCCACAGGACTGCCCAGGCTGCCATCCTCAGTAAGTTTGGTTGCAGAGGGCTACACAACTGAATCACTGGTGTGAAGCAGCACTCCAGGGACTGATCCCCTATCAGCCCATCTGCCCAGCCTGCAGTGAAGCACTGGAGCTCCACAAGGACACATCCCATCCATGTGGGATGGTATGGGCAGCCTGATCAGGACATGGATCCAGGCTGAGGCCAGCCTGCTGCTGCTGGCTGACCCCACACCCAGAGCCAGGGAGAGCAGTGCAGAAATCATCACCACTGCATCAGGGCCAACACCAAAGCCTTGCTCAGGAAAGGAGTCCACTGCTCACATGTGAATGCTGTGAGGAGATCCAGAAGTTCAGTCTTGCTGCCATAAGAGCTGCGTCTTTTCCATGAACAATCTGGAACAGTGCTTGCAAGGTACATTATTTTATAATTTAATCACATCATCCACTGAGCCCCCATTAGCTCAGTTTTGAGCTCCAACCTGACTTTCCCCCAATGTTTCCTTTTCTCTGTACTGTGCCCCTCTAATCACTTCTATCCAAATTACTATCTTTGTAAAACTTTTCCTATAATTGCTCCAGGAGAGAGACATTGCTGCTGGCCTGTCCACAGAGGACTTTGTGCTCCAGACAGACTCCAGTGGTGTATTAATAGAATACCTGAAACTGGGTTAGGGCAACGAGCGATTCCCAGCAAGGCGGCCCACCGGCTTTGTACGGCTGGAAACAACAACTCCTTCAGAATGCTCCAAGTCTAAAATTAGAGGAGAGGGAAAAGGCCTAAGGAATAACCTGCCTTCCACACTACAGACACATATCCTGCCTGGAACCATGTAAGGACATCAGGCATTCAAAGCACTGCCTTCTTCTGGGACAGTTGCCTGTAACGCTGAGAAAGGAGAATTTGTAGAAGATGTATAAATGTATACATCAATCAATACCTCCTCACATATCATCAAATCTCCTGGATATCTTAAATTCAGAGACAACACTTCTGCAACTAGCTTGCATCACAGGCAAAGAGCTGACAAGCACAGAAGTAACCAAAGTAATGCAGGAATTTGTAAGACATTTTGAATTTTGAAAGTTTCCCTCTTCCCCAAGTGAAACAGCTTCAAAATAGCATCAAACCTGTAACTCATGCTTGATCAAAACATCAATGATTGAGGTTTCATGAGACTTTCCAAAGAGGAGGAGCAGGCAAGAGAAGTGCTGTAAGTGGCTTGCTAAGCATTGCTGAAAAGCAGGTGGAGATTTGGGGCAGGGAGAAGAAATCGGATAGAGAAGGATATGGTGTATTGGAAAGCAGGGCAGAAGGTGGAGGAAGCAGGACAATGCCTGGATGCTTTTCTAACAGCTGTAGCTCGAGCAAGGCAGTGGTCATCCAGCCAACATGGACCAAAGGCAAACACACAGCAACATCCACAGAGGTGCCACATCTTGTGTGCCTTCAGTGTGAGACAGGATGGGTGTCACCACCCTCAAGGGCTGAATATTTCTCACCTTTCCAGCACAATCCCACTGCCAGTTTACCATCACAACGCCCCACAGTGAAATTGCAAGCACCAGGATACACCATCTCTTGACCTTGACTGGCCTGCAGCATCCCCAGCAGCTCCCCAAAGCAGCCAGCTAGCACACATCTCAAAGCAGCTGTTGAGTTAGCATCACCTGAACTCATTCTGCTGGCAGCACCCCCTGCGCCCCAGCCAACTCCATTACTGCTGGGGAGAGGAGCTTTTGGCTGTCATGTATCTTTCAGAGAGAGTTAGCGAGGCCGCGCGTTCAATTCCCAGCTCGGCTCACGTTTCCTCTCCAGCATCCCTGCACTACAGCACTGCCACCAGCTCCAAGGAATCCAGAGATGCTGCTGCTGCCGAGTGGGTCTGTTTATATCCGTAAAAATTAGTGTTGCAGCTCCACCTAACTTAAACAGTTTTGCTTAGGAAATTACAGCGTGGCATTCGACCGGCTGTTTAGAGCACGCAGGAGTAAGTGGCTATTGGCAGCGTGGTTTTAATTAAGCAGGTAAAGCCTAGATTAAGCTGCATCAAATGGAAAGTGTTTCTTTAATTCGGTATTGTTGCTCTCCTCAGCCAGGGCATAAGGGGCTGGCCTTAAAATCCTTGGAACTAAAAAGCCAGTCTCATGACCAACTACATAATTGATTAAACACAACTGTGGACTACCATTATCGGGAAGCGCAATTTTCCCGGTGTCGCTTCGAGCCTGAAATACCTCAAGGGTAATTACAGCCCGAGATGCAACGCAGGAGGCTTTGAAGTGGGGAAAGAAAAGATTAGGGCGGCTGAGACGGTCCGCGGCCGTTCATTTGTCCTTCACGGCAAAGATGCTCAAGCGGCGGCGGAGCGATGCCCCGGCAGCCCGGGCAGCGCCGCGGGTCACGCCGAGAGCACCGCGGGGCGATGCCCCGTCCCTCGGCCGCCCTAATCAAAGTTTCATGCAGCTGTGCTCCTCTTTGGCTCGCATTTGCCATGCCTCGCTGGCCACTCGCGGCGGACAGGAGCGTACTCGCTCCGGCCAGCTGCATTATTTACCCCGGGAACAATTATGTAACGCGGCACGCCAAGCTGTGACAAAAAAATTAAAAGAAGACAGGACCCTCTTCGGCCTCTGAGAAAAGAGGCACTAAAACTAATTCAGAAATTAAGAGATCCAGTCTTTCTTTCTAATTAATAACAGGTTAGAAGTAAAAACCGCTATTAGTGACAGAACATAACGAGGAAACCAAGCCGGCATTGTTAAGAGGGCTATTTAAAGAAATGTTAATGAATTGAATTTGAAGTTGTTCTTAGTCAAGCAGGAAACAACTAATGGTTTAAAGAGGAAAAGTGAGGCATTATTAAATGCTGTATATTTATTATGTCAGTGACCAGTTTGCCAGAGGCTTTGAGGTGAGAAGGGAAGTTCAAATCCTTTCCACTGCATTTACAGCTACGGAAAGGTAAATTCATGGGCTTCCTCACATACCACACAAAGGCTTAGTAATTTGTTTGGATTAATAGCATATTGTAGAAGCATAACACTCACACTTTAAAACTAACAAATTCAGCGAGAGCACAGAATTATCATTTAACCATTACTGTCTTCATAAAAACAAGTGCTCTTAATGCTTTGCAGTACATCTTTAAAGTGCTTTAAAAGCCAACAGCTAATTTATCCTGCCACAACCTACCTCGTGGTAGGCAGGGATTGTTATCTCCCCTCTGCAGTTCAATGAACAACGGGGAGTTAAGTGACTTGCCCGGGGCCACAGAGAAAGTCAGTGCCGGCTCTGGGTGCAGAACTCCTGAGCTCTTGGGGTGCGCCATCGCTCCAAGCAGATTTTGGGTAACTCGTTCACAGTATGGCACTAATTAACGAGTCTTTGAGGATTTTTTTTTTGTCTTTCATAACTAGTTTTTTTTCAGGCTTTGACAGGCAGGTATGTTCCTCCTCTGAATAACTGTAGAATTGGGGTTTTTGGATGGTCCTGCTTGTCCATGCCAGCTCTGTACAGTATCAGAACTGTACTGCACACAGACCCAAGGGGTCCTCTCTAGCACAGACAGAAGGTTTAATCAGGAGAGAACACAAAACTTTCTGAACTTTATGTGCTTTGGAGCAACATGCGTGCCCTGCACAGAGCAAACAGCAACCAAACTGTTTGGTTTGGAAAAGGAGGTTAAAGGCCCCCACATGGCCCTGAAGGAGAATCAAGGAGTGCCCAGTACATAAACAAGATTGAGGCTCGAGCAGTTCTTGCCACTGCTTGTCCCTGGAAGCAGTGCTGGTTTGGAACCACCTTTGTGTTCCATGATGCCTAGGGAGCATTTGTAATGTAGAGCTGCTCAAAGCTCCAGTGCTCATTAAATGTCTCCAAGAACTCATTTCTGAGGCTGGCCACTATCCCACACCATCTCTAGAGGATAAGAGCATTACTTTGGATGGTATCACTCAGGGATATCACTGCCCTGCTCTCCAGGTGGATCCCTGTTATCAGCTGTGCCGGCTTATATTGTGCCCTGTTATCAGTGGAGTGCTTGGCAGACCTCTTCCTGCAGTGAGGGCCTCAGCTGGATTGCACAGCACGAAAGGGAATTGTGCCCCTACCCTGGGACATGGCAGTGTGGGAGAGCAGCTCCCTCTGGCACTGACAAACATAACCCCAGTGTTAAAGCACACAAAGTTCAGCTGCCAGAGGTAAGAAAATAACCACCAAAGCATTAGGGAACAAAGCTCTGGCTATGGACAGTCCACAAACAGAATGGACAAAAGTCCTGGCACCCTCAGGCAGCATTGAAAAGAGCTGCAAGGCAATTCCCATTCTCTCACCTGGGTGGATGAGGGGGGCAGAGGAGCTGCTCCACAAAGGTAGTCCTGGACTGAAAAGCCACTCTGATTTATCCCTGCACACACCACCCCATCCCCTGTTCTCAGGTGCACCAAACACAGCTCAGCCTCCCAGAGGAAAGCCCAAAGAGCCACAACTGCCCTGCCTTTCCCAGCCACGTTATCTCTGACATTCACAGATGCACAAGGAGATGGATGATTCCTTCCTACCTCAACATACACAAAAGCTCTGACAGTGCCAGGCCCTGGAGCCTGGGGAGAAACTGCTCCACCCTTTGCAAAAGCAGAGCACAGGCAGCTGGGCTGACTCCTCACCACCAGCACTGGACATTTGTAGGTTTAGAACGGAGAGATCCAAACTCTGCAGCCAGCCCAGGCTGCTTTATCCAAATGAGACTTAATTTGACACTGAGTGCTGCCTCAGTGCCCCAGGTACATGTGGTGGATCAGAGATCACACCTCGTGCCTGCCTGGTTTTTATGTTTCTGCACAGGGGAACCTGTGGTTGGTATCAGTGACAGGAATTTCAAAGAGTGCAGAGGAGGAAATAGCAGAGATGAAAAAATGGACATTATTTTCCCTCCAAAGCTGGCATGAAGACAGGCTGGTATGAAGCTTTGTAGCTAACAGCATCCAAGAAAAAGTGGATATATTGTGAGCTGAGTGTCCATGAAATGTGAGTCATTAAAAAGTATTCACTGTTCTTGCCATGGCATGTTTTAATCACACCTTATTCCTCATCTGTACTCGACTCTTCAGTAGGACTATTCTACTGAACTCATGCTATTTTTTCAAATATTAAAAAAAATCCAAACTTGGTATATTAAACCTTCTGCTAACATTATTCTAGAGGTCAAACCCAACTCCCAAATAAACATTTGCTGGATTTTATTTATTTCCACCAGATTTTATATTAAATCAGTGTGCACATATTCGCTACTGTTTAACATCCAAAAACCAAAATTATCTCCACACTTAGACCTATGAAACCATTATACCTGGAGTTCCACTGAAAAAAGCATATTTAAATCTCTGCAACCACACATAATTTTCCTTGCAGGCAAGGAACAATCATCTAGAATTAAGCAAATATACTATACCCATAGCAACCCAATTTTTGGATTTCAGGTAATACCAGTGATTGTTTAATCATGTGTATTTCCCAAATACCTTTAAACTAAGGATTTGGATCTCTCTTCCCAGGCTTCCTAGCTCAGTCCTGTACAAAGAAAGCAATTTTTATGAAAAAGGATACAAACGCTTTCACTTAATAGCAGACATACACAATCATTTGAAATTCTGTCTAATTAAAGTGTTAACTTTCTATAGAGAGCTGATGTTTGCTCAGAAGAGAGGTAAAGCCGTGATGTTTGCAGATATCATTTCAGTTGTATTGCTTCCAGGGAGTATTTTATTTGTACAAACCTAGAATCCTTCTCTACTCCATGTAAAAAATAGATTAGTCCCTTGATAGCCTTGAAAGTCATATCACTCACAAGAAAATTAATAATGCATTACAAAGTATATAAATTTTAAAAATTAGAGGAAGTAGGCTGTAATGGTCCGAGGACCACTGTCCATCCCTGTTCACATCCAGCTTTCCCAGAGAGTTTAACATCTTCCCCTCTGACAGCACAAGAAGGCAGGAGCACAATTATTTCTGACAACTCCCCACTAAGCCCCCGGTGTCCCTGGCCATCCCGGGATGCAGCAGAGCGGAGATACAGCTCCAAGACAAATGCTCAGAGAGATGGAGTGCCAAACCCCAGCTAACAGGACTGCCCCATTCAGCCCCATTTAGAGCAGAGGCTCCTCCTTTGAGGGTGCTGCAAGCATCCAGCAGGATTTGGGAATTTGCTGCACCATAATAATGAAGGAGCACTGAGCCTCAGCAGACTTTGGTACGTAGTATTTCTATGGCAAATGCTTCAACTCGTCAGTGGTTAAAGGGGGTTTTAAAGGAAAAAAAAGAGGAAATAGAAGAAAATGGACATTTGGAGGATAAATACATCATGCACTGAGGAAAGCAAAGCAGACAGGATGCTGCATGCAGCTCACCCTTTCAGCGAGGCTTGCTCTAGTAAGAGTAGGGAAAAAGAAGTGCTTGATGCTGGAAGCCATAGAACTGGTGGTTCGAACTGCGTAATTAAAGCATGCAACCCCTCCTTCCAAAAGTTTCCATGGCAAGTCTGCTAATGAAGTGGGCAGGGGACTCTGAGGAAGCACAAAGGAGGGAAAAAGAGCCCAGACCCTCTGTTGTGCTGGTGAGGTCCCCACCCTGATTTTGGTGTGGGGCACAGAGAGCCGCTGTGATCCTTGGAGGCACCAGAGGAGTTTCAGTCCATTTTTCAGTCACCACAAGGCTCAGCCCCCCCTGAGCCTTCAGCTCAGAGCCATATCCCTGAGGGTGACCTGGAAACTCATTTCCAGTGCCACTGTGGCAGGCTGCTGTGACACCAGCACTAAATAATACAGCCTTTGTCAGCAGCAGGAAGAATACAGCAATGCAAACCTGGCCATTTTCTTTTATCTTCCTAAAGTCCAAAGTGGGCACTGCTCCTTCTGGGTTTGGGGGTGCAGAGTGAAGGGGAGGAAAGCTTCCCACCTGCATCCTTTCCCAGACAGCAGCAAGCTCAATCAGGCTTCAGGTGCCACCTGAAGAGATCAGCGCTGCCAGCAGAGTCTCTGGGGGCGTCGAGACTCCCCACCTTATTTCTAAAACATACAGCAACACGGACATTTCCTTTGCAGCTGCTACAAATACTCTAAAAAATAACAGGGTCTGGCTTTTATATGACTGCCACACACACACACACACACACAAAAGAAACCCACTCTACCACATGTAATCACTCCCTCTGAGAAAACAAGTTGCTACGGGTTGTGCGGAGCTTCCTGAGCACTCGGGATAATGAGGGAACAGAATATATGCCATGGGAGTTCAAATCTGAGTTTACCAGCACAACACTACTCAAAAATTTTGAAATTCACTGCAAAATGCTACCTGGAGTTTTTGTGGCATCCAGAACAACCTTAACAATACCTTCTTAATCCCTCACCAAGAAAATAAAAGCAGCACAGATCAGAAATAAAAGGTCTGCAGCAACCTGCTGGTGCAACCTATATGGCTTTGCTCTTTTGTGCTGAATATTGGCTTTATGCACAACTTCAGCAGGCACACAGAGCTGGGAAAGCCAGAACAGAGAAATGCTGGGGGCTGCAGCCCTGTCCAGCAGCCAACAGGTCCCAGGTCCATGCAGGGGTGATGCCATAAAGGGATGGGGACAGCCCTGAAGGAAACCTGGTGGCATCCTGAAATTCCAGCCTCCTGTTTTGCACAAGGAAAGGAAAAACCCAGAGAGAAAACAGCTCTGGGTGGGTTGTGCTGAGATCCAGCAAAGGTGGGCAGCAAGAGCTGCTCTGGTTCTGGCCCACGTCCAGGGGAGCAGAGCACTCCTCTCCCTCAGTCCTCTGCATAGAGATGAAGCTAAGAATATTATGAACAGCTCTGAAAAGAAACAAAAAATCCAACAGTTTTAAAGCCAAATTGTGCATATAAAATAGAAATGAATAGAAATAATCACGAGTCAATCTATTGATTGATTCTAATATCAGAGAAGGATAGCTGTGATTTTAATACATTCCTTAAATATAAACATGCCTGTTTCTTTGCTCCTAAAAAGGTCTTATATTTTGTTTGTGTTCCTTCTAACTCGCTGTTCTTTGACTGTGCAGCACAATGTTGCAGTTAGAGCTGTCAAGCATCCTGGAGTCATAAGTATTTTTCAGACCCCTCATTAACAAACAAGCTTCCAATCTCAATATGTGTTATCAAAATGAGATCTTTTCTCAACAGTTGACAATTATGTATTATACAGTTACAAGTTTACAACTGGTGACACCATATTGTTAGATTTCAGTCCTGACTTTTAACAATGTGCTGCCTAATTACATTTTGTATTATATTCTGAATGTATAGGAGTATCTTATTTGTGGCCCCGCTTTATTCTGCAATTTGTTTCTCAATAAATGCAGAATAATAAAAGCCCAAATCCTACAGTGTGGAGTATTTTTATTGACCTGAGTGTTCTGCTAGTAAACACAACTTTGATGGTTTCATGAGTGAAAGTTTATTAGGCTGTGTTAGTTTTAAAATACAATTGCCAGGGGACTGCTGTTGAAATCATTTCTTGCAAGACAAACTCGGTTTTGGATGCTTCCCAGCCCAAGCACCACAAGGAAAGCAAAATGGCTATCCTGGACACATGACATTTCGCATTCATTCTTGCAGTGGCAAATGTTTAAACATTTTCATGCTGTCTGCCACTTACACAGAAAGAAAACAAAAAGCCAGCTGTGAAAGACCTGCTCCCTGTTTGGTGTCTTCAGGGCAATCCTCACAACTAAGTGGCCAGATACCCTCCTTAAAGGTTCACCCAATGAATAGACATCAAAACAGTGACTAGAGAGTCACAATCTATTGCCTTGAGTTGTGTCACGTTTCTAAATTAATTTCTTTTCGCTTAGTTTTATGAAGCCATCCCCAGACTTCATCTCTGAGAGTTACAGAATTAGGTCCAAATGGTCCTGCCCACCCTAAAATTCGTGATCCAGCCCAAGGAGAGTTAAGGGGCTCTTTTCCAGCATTACTGGAAAGGCCTCTCCTGAAAAGCCGCAACATCAGCCAACCACATGTTTCAGACCTGGCAGCACTTTTAGGGAAGTGCCACTTCCCAGGAGTCCTCTGGGGGAAACAGGGAGCAGGGACTTATTGCAGGGGAACACAATGGAGCTGTTTTGAAATACCCTCTGTTCCCCGAGCTGCCCAACAATAACCTGACCCCTGCCACCTTTTAGAAACAGCACCACGTGGAATTATTAACTTGCATTTTAAGCAGCCAGGATAAACCCTCCCCCCTGCCCCACAGAGCCATGAGGGCAGATGAACACCCAAGTTTTCAGCTCTTCTCTCTGCCACCACCAGAACCAGACTTGGGGTAGCAGGAGAGCCCCACAGGCTCAGGCAGGACCTCTCCTCCTCCCCCTTACCTTGGGGTGAGCCCTGGCTGCTGCAACACCTTTGCTAAAAGGTTCCCAGGTGTTCACAAGGCCCCTTGCAATAAGGTTTGGGAGATTGTTAGGAGAGCATCCGCTCGCAGAGGGGGAGCTCATCACCGAGGGAGGCAGGAGCAAGAGCTGTGCCATTCCCCTGCCCACACACCATATTGTCTTCCTCCAGCAAAGCTACTCCAGAGGCTTTCTCTGATGCCAAACAACACGAGCGAGAAGGGCAAAAAAAATAAAATAAAATAAAAACTACAGCCTCGTGAAAATGTCCTGTCTGTTCATTTCCACAAGCAATGGCGAGACATTCTCTAAAATCATACACATGTAAAAAGATCTAGAGGTTGCTGGTTAGTTTGTCATACATTTTTATAGGCTTTTCTGAATGGTTTTAGATTTGACATAGTAACTGACTGTTACTAGAAATAAACTGTAAGTCAATTCCATGCTTCCATAATTCACTGCCCAGGGTTGTTCAAAAAGATTTAGTGATACTTGTGATAGACAGCAAGCCTCTTGATGTTTTCATTTTCACTTAGTGCCTGTAATTCCTCAAACTTGCTGACCTCTACAGAACAGGACAGAAAAGGGCTCCAAAACTTCTTTGAAGGCACTCACTCACCAAAACATCTGAAACACTCTCATTTGGCTTCTTTTCTTTCCAGGGCACAAACAACAATATGGGAATAAAGCACTTGCTGTTGTTTTTAAGAAGGTGACTGTTGTTATTATCTCCATGACAGATCATGTGGTTTTAATAATTTATAATGGAAGAAGTTAACCCCCCTCACAAAACCAAAAATGTATTTTTGTGACTCAGAATGTCAGTCCTCCTGACAGCTGCATATTGATATTTCTCTGACCGAGTGCCTTCATTTTGAACTTTAACCTTTTTATAGACATTTTCCTCCTCTCTCCAAAAGTTAACAGATAAATTTTAAAAGCTCCAGGTCTGGATGTAAAGATGCACAAGCAGATGTGTGCGACCAGGAACGCTGGTGAAACAGGGCTAACAGACATTTGAACATCCAAATATTTAAGATACACTCACATTCCTGGTGATGGTGCATGAAACCCACGCAGGGGGCAGTGCACATTCCTGCTGGGGAAGCTGATGGCCATGAACTATTTAACTGTAACAGGAGGAAGAGGTAACAAGCAAAACTGCTGTTGCGGCTCCTCTTAATGCCGGGCTCCCGGGACAAAAGCACCTTGATAGTATCAGCACGGATCTGTCATTACGATTTAATTACCAACAACAGGCCACTGACATTTGAAACCGTTTATCAGATTCCGATCCCGAAGGTGGAGCGGAGGCCACCTCTCCTTGCCCAGAGGGTAATTCTTCCCTGGGCACAGAGCACCGTATGGCCAGCGCCGGGCTGGCACCGCACCTGGAAACACAAACACGGCCCCGGTTTCCCTGGCACGAGTGGAGCCCTTCCCAATGGTGCTGGGCACCACCGAGGGCTCCTCACCACCGCCATGCAGCAGATGGGAGCAGCCAGGATCCGTGCCTGAGCTGCGTTGTTTGGGCAAGAACCAAAGAACAAAGCGTGGCAGCCCGGCTTCCAGGACAGGGCATAGCAACAGGGAGAAACGGAGCGTTCTTGGGGGGTTTTTAAGCAACCTGGTGATTGTAACCTAACTGGGTGGAAGCACCTCCAGCAAAACCTGACCCTGAGCTGTTTGCAGTGGGGATCATTCTAAAAGTTAGAGGTTTTTCACAACAGAATGAACACAATTCAGCTCTATACCATGCATCCTGTGCAGCCCTCTGGAGCGAGGACTCACATAAATTATATCCCAAAAGTCCTTGTAGAAAAAACAAAACAAAAACAACCCCACACAGAAAATTACTTGGAACAAAAACAAGAAAGGAGAAATTAAAAAAGAATTCTAGGATTTGCAATTATATATTTCAATGCATTTATGCATCCGGTTATTTAACAAGGATTTGAAAAAATGCTAGGGAAAAAAACTTAAATTGGGAATTTACATGAACTTCAGCACCAGACAAATTATTCTCTTCTATTCCTTTTTTTCTGTGCATTAACTATTTAACATTATTTTATTTTTCCTCTTTTAGAAAAAGAGAGAAAGAAATTGCAGGCTTTGCACACCCAGCAGAGCCAGCAAAGATCTTTCACAACCTGTCTAGCAAGCCAGTGGCTCGCTGAAAATCAATCAACTAACAGAAACCAGCACTGCTGACTCACAGCCATTAGCCTTTGTTTGGGCATTTTCACATATTGTCTAAGCTTTACTTTTTGTCTACAAGGTTTACACCAAACACCTCCATCTCCTCAGACTCGGATGAACCTTGTGAGTCCCTTCCAACCCAGGATATTCCAGGACTCTCCCACACTCACTTGCAGAGGAACCCAGGAGAAAAGGTCAGTTGTGACTCAGAAGAAAAAGAGGGAAGGAATAAATTGCAAGAAGGTGCACTGGAAGAAAACTTTTAGCTGGAGTGCAGGAAAAGCCCCTACACACACAGACACATAAACACATTTTTTATTAATCAGGCCTTTAGTTTTAATTGCTTCTTACTATATAGGCCAATTAAGGATGAGTTGGCAGGATGAGGATCTTTCCCAGCTCATTTGAAGGTAGGAAAGGTGGAGTTTGCTTTGCTGGAGGCTCCACACGCTTGGCCAAAAAAATGTGAATTTCACTAAGCACCTCTAGTAAAAATCCTTGTTCTATATAGGTAGGAAAGAAAAAGCAGGAGACCCAAAAGCTTCCATTTGACCCCATCTCTCACTTCCAAATAAAATCAATTACAGCATCTCTACTTGTCTGAGCTCTCAGAGATAAATACCAATAAATACAGATTCAGAACTGCACCTAGAAAAGTCTTAGGTACACATGTCCTCCGAGAGCTCCCCTCCTTTTATCTGTGATTGATCCTCCTCACCTTCAGAGTGTGTCGAGGTCAGAGCTTAGTTAAGAATTCCTTTTAAAACATATTATAGGCACTTTTCAATATATGCTGTGCATTTTGCAATGCAATGGATGGTTACAGAATCACAGACCCAAAGCACATTAATTGTGCAAACAATCAGCCTAAGTGGTGAGTATGTAGAGCTTACAGATGTCCTATGGGTAAGGAAGTGTCTTCCAGATTCAAATACCATATTTTTTGTTGTGTTTTGGGGTTTTTTTTACAGCCACTTTAAGCATTTTCAAACAAACATAATTAGCAATGAGGACTGAAATGGGCTCGCAAACACTACACTGGAGTCTGACAGTGCCTTGTGGCATTGCTTGTGGCTGGATGTAGCAAAGTCCTGCACTCGAGGTAGCAGTGAAGGATTTTCCTGCAGGGAACAGCAATGGGTGTCAGCCTGCCCTGCTGCAGGTGAGGAGCTCCTGTGGCCCTGGTGCCCATGCCATAAATCCGTATTAATGGCAAACTATCAAACCAGATGGCAGCTAAGAGGTTAACCCAGAGCCAGGCTGGGCCAAAAGTGAGCACAAGCCCCAGCCCACACCATCCCTGTGAGATTTCTCAGCAAAAACCAACACTCTGCACAAGAGGAAAGGTTAAAAACTGCACACTCAAGCCAAATCGGAGTTTATCAAGCAAGAGGGCAGCACTGCCTTGGTGGGAATAAAGGGGTCTCACCCACTGGGAGGGATATTTTAATCTGAATTTTCCAGAAACTGAGAGTAAAAGATCTTCACAATCCCCTCCAGTCTCCATATCTGTTCATCTAAGAGTCTAAAGAGCTTCCAGCCTGATTTTCCAAAACATCTCTCCAGGTACAGAGCGTGGGTGGCACCTCCAGAGCAGGCCCCAGGTCTGATCCAGCCCCCCACTCTGCTGCTGCTGCACTCGCTTAGGAACGACAGAGAAAATGAAAACTTGATAAAGAAAATTAAAACCTGGCAAAAGTGAGCTCTGGAATCCTAAAACTTAAAAACAAAATTAAAAAAAAATTTGAAAAAAAGCTTCTAGCTCATGATAAACATTATAATGAAGCCTCTAATTTTCCTAATGAAAGTATTATCTATCGAGATAAAAGTAAAATGATTTATTAGATTTTCAAACATCACAGAAATAAAATAGTAAATCAGTCCAGGCAGTAATTATTCCATCTCAACTTGAAGCCATTAACTCTTTGCCTGCTGTAAAGACATCCTAACTACTCTTTTTAATTCCATAACCCTATGCTAAACAACAATTACTATTCACTTGAACAGGAGTTGAAATATTTTCTTCAAAATGAGCCTGAATTCATGAGAAGAGGAAGCCCAAGGACCCATCTGGGAGGGCTGAAATGCTTTTCAAAAAGAACCCCTGAAATTACAAACTTGTGAAACTCCAAGGAGGGCACCTGGTCACTGCCAGCTCTGCTCCTCATCTCTCCCACCTCTGTTCCCCTGCACTCATCTTGCTCTGGCAAAAATCAGCCTGCTGTGTTCACTGTGATTTTGAATGCTGCAGTTCTCCATCAGCTTCCCTCTCATTAAAGCACAGAATATACTGCTTGTTGCTACACAAAGTGTCCCCCCAGCCCACCCCCCTCACTAATGGCTCTTTTCATGATCTGCAGCAAGGATCATTTAATCTGCGAAGAATGGAAATTTCAGTGTTTGTATATCGTCAGTTATTACCTTTTATTCCTAAATTGTGTATTTGGAAGAGGAGGAAGGACTTAATGCCTTTATTTGCTGCGGAGCAAATGTTCAAGGATACTGCAGAAAGCAGTTTATCCCAGCATCATTTTAGATGCTGGAACTGGAAGGTGCTCCAAGTCCCTTGGCTGCCATCCCTTGGCATCTTGTGCAGCCTGGGGCACCCTTTGCCACTTCCCACCCTCTGCAACCCCAGTGCTTGGGGACAGAGGGGCATCACATCCACTTTTTCCATTTATTCTGATCACCCTTCCCTATGCCAGCAGCCCTGGAGGCACCTCAAAAGCCAGGCAAGCCCCCTTTGCTGCCCCTGCGTGCCCTTGGTGCTCCATAAAAGCAAACAAGGCAGCCATGGTGGAGTACAGATGCATACAAAAGGCACAAATAATAATAATTTTTAAAGTCTGCATGCAGTAGCATCTAAAGCTAACTGCATGTTAAGCAAGGAGATTGTAAAGTCCTCCTGAGTGCCTTAGGAAATTCAGGCACAAACAAAATCTGGGAGGCAGCCTAAGTGCTGCCCTCACAATATTTAAGCCAATGAATATAAGAAGAGGAATTGGAATATCAAAAATAATTACATGAAAATAACAGTGTTTATTTTCCCAAGAGCTTGCCCACCTGCAAGTTCTGGTTTTGCCAATGTAATCCTGCATTTGTCTGAGCAAACTGGCTGAGAGGGATTAGAGCAGGGCTCAGTGTGCTTGTGCCAGGGCTCAAATTCAGCCTGCAAGTTTCAGAGAGCCCTGAATTATTATGGGAATTAGTCAAGGGAGGAGCAGGAATTTAACCTAAATGCTCATCCTTTGGTGACTTTAAGTTACATTTAGTATCATTATTTTACATCAAGCTCCTGAAAATTATTTAATTTTTTTTTCCCTGTTTCATGCCAAGGTCTTAATCTTTACTGCACTGGCAGTGAGAACGTTTTAAAGAATCATTTCCCGAGACACATTTAATACATTTCCAGTAAATTGTACATAAACCTGTCCAGCTGGCTGGGTCATTTCATCAGTGACACACCCACTGAGTGCAGGATGCCACCTGAGATTTACCTCAATGCTTTCAAAACCACAGCGATGATGGGATAAAGCTTTGCTAATGTGTGAGTGCGATGGGGAATACACTGATAACTGCCCACCAGGGAGTACAAGGATCTTTTTTAGGTTTGTTATGGGAAAGATTACACAGCGGATTAGACAAAGGGGGTTGAAGATCAGCGCTGAAATTACACCGACTTTAGGAAAAGCAGCCTTAAAAAGCTGGCTGTTTATTTAAAACCACTTAAGAAACAGACGGTGAAGTTTATCAAGTGTTTCTGAGCTGTGTCCTGTACGGCTTTCAGGGACTGCTCCACATGCTCAGGAATACAAACAGAAGTTTTCACAGGATGAGGGTTCTGAGCAGGATCTGCCATCTCGGGGCAGAATACCAACAGCGACTGCCTCACAGTCAGCTCTGCTGAAATTACATCAATAAAGAATGTTCAAGATGAACATTTTTAATGGCTCCTCTTGTGAGTATATTTGCTGAATCCAAGCAGGGTGGGGTGGGGGGAAGAAAGAAAAGATCTTCTCATTGTTCACAAGCTATTTCTGATAAAGAGTGCAGAGGAGGCGCAGTGCTGAGGAAAGACATCCTGCTGAAGCCAACCTAAGGTGCACTCCTGATTTTAGGGAGAAATGCCTTGTTTATGGTACAAACACAGTCCTTTCCTGCAGGTACCTTACCAGCAACGCCACCAGCGGAGTATTAAGAGAGGCCATGGGCACCCCCATATGTCCCAATTTTGGAGCAGCACGGGGCTCCTGGCCAGTGCCAGCTGTGGCTGAGTGTCTGGTGTCACTAGCCCTGGTGTCACTAGCCCTGGTGTCACTGGAGCCCTCAGGGAGGACTCTGGTCACCAGTTATGTGTCCCCACCGTGCAGCTCCCAGAACCTGAGCCAGGCTGGCATCCTCGTCGCTGTTCATCACCGCCGTTTAAGTGAATTTAATAAAATTATTTTTCTAAACTGTTTTAGATGCCATATCTATAATCCATAAAATTTATTGTACCTTTATGTAGAATTATACTGGAGTTGAATATATAAATCAATTTATAAGGTCTAATGACATACAAACGCTTAAAAACTAAAGGCGATGTAGTAAATTCAAATTACCATTACAAATGTAAGCTTTGTAGTCAGTGTGTGACCCGCTAAGGATTATATTTAACTCCCCTGAGAGTGGTTTATCATAAAACTTTATACTTTTATTACAGTGAATTATTAACTCCTCCATGATGTGAGTCATTCCATGCTCTGACTATAGCTTTTTTAATGACACTATAATAGACATCTTGCTAATAGCAGTAGGATTGCTACCTCTGAGGTTAGAAAAAATAGAAAAGCCAAAAAAAAAGAAGTGAAAATAAAAGATACTTGCAACAAATACATGAAAACGCATTTCCCAAGAGAGTAAAAAATAAGTACCTGTAAGAAGTTCCATCCAAGGCTGCACTGCAGAGAGGTCATGACAATCTTCTGGCCACGTGGAAAAGCAATGAGCTGAAAAGGCTGGTATCTGAAATAACCAAAATGTTTTGCCATTAATAATGATTTTTTTTTTTTTTAATGTGGAGAAGTATTCTTTTTCCTACTCATGTTCCAGTTCAATCAAGCAACTTTAAGGTATCTTTATACAAACTACTTGACAATCATTCCTTCTTTCCCAGGAAATTTCCATAGACTTATCCCAATCAACATTTGCACCATCCCCAGTGATCTGCAGTTTAATATCAGTATTTCCAGACCCTCCCTTGGCTGGAATGGGCCCAAAATCCTGGGAGATTCTTGGGCTCAATGACAGGACAATCCAGGCCCATGAAAATTCCAGGGTTCACTTCATTATCAGAAAAGCAAATCCTAGAGAGGTGTTTCACTTCACTTCTTTCTTTTGTGTTTTATTTCAAATTTCAAAACAGGTCTGCCCAGCCAGGAAATGTCACCCTTCTAGATGAATTTCTCTCTCTAAAAACCAAGCTCTGCTCCAGTTACATTGACAACAAAATTGACTGGATTTAAAATAAAGCTAGCCCATTTTTGACCAGATTTCCACATTTTTCAAGCACAAAGGATTTTCCATATGTTTGAATATGATTTTAAAATGACATGCACACATTTTTCCATAAGAGAATTCTACCAAAAAGTGACTAACTACAATCTGAAGCGTGCCAAGTTGTGTGGCATTACACAAAAATGAACCTGTGGGTATTTTTAAATGATCCTCACAAAAGGAAAAAAATAAAAATAGAAAATTCTCAGTTCTCGTATATTCAAGGTTTTTTGAATGCTTGTGTTTACTAAAGCAGTAAAAAACAAAAATCAAGGAGACAGCTTCCTATTTCCTCATGACGCTCATTAATCCATTTATAGTGCTCCTTTGCTAGCAAGGTGACCACAGAGCTGCTGAAAAACAGCAGGAAAATTAAAACTGGCAAAGAGAGGTCAAGCCTACCTGCACAGCAAAAAACCCCAACAGAATAGCCTGAAATAGTGGTAATGTAGTACAATACAGAATTTTTTCTCGCTGAAAATTCAGGAGCTACTCAGAGCTATCTATATGATCATCTCCTATTTAATAAATTTATTTGTAGCTGCTGCTTTTAAATGATTGCAATTTTTCTCTTTTGGACAGAGGCAGTGCTTACCACTGTGCACTTAAGGAACACTAAAAGGACCTTGCATAAGGATTTTCAGCTGTGCAAAACTTTGTGGGGAGAACAACCTGCAGAAAATTCAGTCCTACCACAAAAGTTTGCCTAATTTATCTGGTTTTTCCTTGAAAACAACTTTCATTTTCAGCCTTGCCATGGCTGCAGGGAGGACTTTCAGGGCAGAAGGCCTAGAGCTACAAATCTTCTTGCTTTAAGTGGAGTTGAGGATGTTTATTTGAGGAAACTATTGAGGTTCCTAAACCCACAAAGGATTATAGAGACAACAACTCTTGTCATGATGAATTCACACCTACCTCTGCTTGTGTTCTTGGGAAAAACCTGATGTTCAGACCTAAGCAAAAGGATTGCATTGCTGCACAGATCTAGAAGAGGTTTACCAAAATTCTGTGCTTTAAAAGAATTGCTTTCTGCTTTCTCAGAAAGCTCAGCTCCAGCTCTACAGCAGCAAGAACAGGCTGCACCCTTTGTAACAGCGCACATGTCCCTCTTCCTGCATTGATCTTCCCACCACCCAATGAGAAATTTCTCTAAGCCTGGTGATAATTAAGAAAAAACAAACCAACCAACCAACCAACCCTCTGCTCAGTGCCACTCCAGCAGGAATTTCTGGTCCAGGACTGAAATAAAGGGAAATGATGCCACGTGCAAAGTCAGCCTGTGGAAAAGCAAAGAGTGTGCTGTTGTGACACCATGAAGAACTCTCTTTACACAGGTTTTATGGGGCAGTTTAGTGCCCTGCTCCTGTTTGGGCCTTTTGTATCTCCAGTCTCTCTTTGTCAGCGTTTACTTATTTAACTATAAAGTTTCCTGTTGAGGCTGAGGTTTGTTTACAAGTGGTTCTCAGCCCAAAAAGCAATTAAATGTTTCATTTACTAAAGCTGAGTAATGTTGCAAGGGTCAGCCCGCCGTGAGAGCAGAGCAAAGCCGGGTGGCCACAGTGGATGTCACAGAGCGTGCCCACCCTTTCAGAGGCACAAGAATTGTCCATTTCCTGGAGGCTGCCCGGCTGAGGGCAGGTCCTGTTTGCTCACCATAAAACCTGCTCGTTAACCTGCTCACCAGCGAGTTCACTGACCCCAGCCCAGTCCTGAGCACCTCACCTGACAAACCCGTTTGCCTTCAAGGTGAGGGGGAAATGCACACAAAGAAAAGAATTGTTTGGTTTTTGTTTTTTTAATTTTAATGGCACTGCACATTACTGAGCAAATTGCCAACTTTGTGCTTTACCAGACATGGGCACAGCAACTTGATCAAGGTCCAAAATTTCTTTCCTAAAGTCTAACTCTGAACCCTTGCTTTGGTGAATTTTGATTCTCAGCTCAAATGCTGCTCCTCAGTAACTGCTGCTACTTTTCTTTTTTTTTTTTTTTTCATATTTTTGACATCTGAACGTCCTTGTATCTGAGAAGGAGATGGAGATGAAAGAAAAAAAATTGAGAAGTGCAGTGAGTGATTTCACATTCAAATAAAAGAGGTGCTGTACTTCAGGAAGTTATAAGCACCTGCAAACAGGAGTTTATAATGAAAATGCCTTTTCAACCATAACTATAGCATTGTAGCAGTAATGCTATAATACAATAAACTATCCTATTAAATCTTAAGAGTTAGATTTAATAAGACAGTGGTTGTATATTAAATAAATGCCAAATTATTATTAAAAAATGCTTTTATTGAGGTTTAACAATTCTGTCTTATACTTGCTGCCTTATTACCCCCAAATAAAATGCATGTACAAGAACATGTATTTAAACCATTGCATAAAGCACACACAAAAAGAAAGTTACAAATAGATTATTCAATCTGGAAGGAACCCAGTCTTTGAAAGTAAAGTTCACAGGTTTGGGTTAACAGGAACAAAACAATAGTTTAGGTGACAGAAATTTCGTGGTGCAACCATAGCAAAATCCTTGAGGATATTTGAGTCTGGGGGATTTTGGTTTGTTTAGTTATTTGGATTCAGGTTTGTAAATTCAAGTTAAGCCAAGGTGGCTCAGAAAAGAGATTAACCTCAAGCTCTATTTCTGGCCAACAAGAGATGGAGGAAATGTTGCAGCAGGCAAGCAAAAATGCATTGTTGACAAATGACTCCATTTATAGTCCAGATTTCGGACACCTTGTCCTTAGTCACCAGTGACATCTAATTTGTCCCTAAAAAAACTAGCCCTTACATCTTTGTTACTTTAGGCTTTAGGTTAAGACATGTGGATGTCCCTCATAAATCTGATCTCCTATAGGGCCTGTCTCCTTCCAGTAGCTTCCCAGTTGAGGGAAAAAAAAACAACAAAAAAACCCAAACCCCACCACTACCCATTCTTTTCCTTCCTGTTCCGAAGACCTCATCAAGAATAAAGAAATTGTCCTAAATTTAGACATGTTAATCCCACGGTGTTTGTGTGAAATAGGTTAGTCAGCCTGAGAACAAAAGGGAGGGAGCAGAAAGCTATAAAAAGCAAATGAAGGAGAGAAAAAAATATATCTACTGTACTTCACTAGCCAGAATCACTGTGGGTATACACCATACAGGGACATCCGTCAGCACCAATCAATATGTGTGGTGTTAGTCATGGATGATAAATTTGAAAGGGATTATAACTGTAAACAGTGATCAATAGAGACTTGCTGGAGGAGACAGAGAGGAAAAAACAACCTTAAAATGTTACACGGTTAATAAAGTAAGGGGTCAGTCTTAAACAAAACTCCAGTGAGACCCACTTATTTCAGAGCTGTTTCTACAAGGAGGGGGGGAAAAAAGCCCTACCTATTTTCATAAAGCAATTGCTACTAAAAGGGCACATTATTAATTTACAGCATATTCGCTGATCCCTCTGTTTGGAAGTCACATCCTCCATTAATGTTTGGTTGGAGATGTTTTGCTGGATCCAAGCTGGCATCCCCCAGACCCCCAGAGAGAAGCTTGCTCTCCTCTCCTTGCTCTGCCCCCCTCTCCTTCCCCCCGCCTTCCCTACCACTGACTTCACTATGGGCACATGAGTGATCAGAGCATTCACAACGGTGACATTCCCCTCCGCAAACAAATTCATCCAGGGCTTCAAGTAAAAAATGCAGAGAGCCTGTGCTGTTCACCCACAGATGAATGGAACTATCCGTCTTGTCACCAGGGGTCGTAGCAAGAGGTTACTGCCAGTATATACCTTGGCTTCTGTGCTGACGTTTGCAAGCAGCTCCCTTGCAAAAAATAAAATAAAATAAAATAAAAAATCCTGCCATATCAAGCACTTATCCAGTCCCTCTAGAACCCTTCTCAGATCATGTCTTTCCACACCTTTGGAGTCACAGCTCCAGGCTTGACATATATATTTTTTTTCTGCTGACCTTTTAGCGTCCTTTCTGCCACAGTGTGTAAACCATAAGCTGATATATGAAGGCAATTTTTAGTGGTGCCACTTGTATCTGAGTGATTGCACACGCTTTACGTTTCTGGCCTGCCACCCTTCCACCTTTTGAAGATCTCTCTATTTCTTTTAAAGGAACTGCAACAGAGGTGAAAAGAAGTTTAACTGCTTCAAGACTTTGATGGCCCAAGAGCACCTGTTTTGGGTTTTCAAGAAGATACGCTGCAGATTGGCTGACCAGTGCTTATGCTCAAGCACTAAATCTTTCCTGCCTTGCATATAGACCTGCAGGGGTTGAGGGAGGGGAGAGGAAAGGCTGTGTAAAGCATTTTCCCAAATTTAAGCTGGCAGAGATCAGTGATCACAGCAGGGCAGCTTTGCAAATATGTTACCAATAAGCGCCAAAGATCTGGAGCTGCAGCCGCAGGGACCGCAGCTTACGGGGCAGGGGCCTCTGAAGATTTTCCTCATGGGAGCAGGGGGATTCCAGATCTTCCTCTGGGAAGATTTGCAGCAGATGGCTGCACAGAGCCATTTTTTTGTTGCCTCTCTGCCTCTCCCTATCCCGGTCACAGAGCTGGCGGCGAATCGCTCAGGAGGACACAAACAACAAGGTGGCATCAGCCATTCCTTAAACAAAACTCCAGTGAGACCCACTTATTTCAGAGCTGTTTCTACAAGGAGGGGGGAAAAAAGCCCTACCTATGTTCATAAAGCAATTGCTACTAAAAGGGCACATTATTAATTTACAGCATATTTGCTGATCCCTCCGTTTGGAAGTCAGATCCTCCACTGATGTTTGGTTGGAGATGTTTTGCTGGATTTGCAGCACACCGCAGCGGTAAAACCCCACACAGCCACAGGGACACAACACAGAGACATTATAACACTGCAGCACTTCCTAACTCACTGGGTAACTCAAAAAGCACAAGCAATGGAGTAGCAAGACAAAGAGGATCACCTTGAGGCCAAGATGACCCTCTCCAGGATCAGCACCGCCTCCCCTCAGGTCACAGAGGTACCACCTTGCAAATGTGGAACCCCAAAACCACACAGAATCCTAAAATAGGGTCACCATCTCCAGTGAAAGGATGGATGTGCTTCACAGCCTGCAGAGTCCTTGTCACCAGCTACAGCCGCATGAACACGGGAGCTGACTGCAGCTACTGTGAACTTCTTTGATCCCAAATCAACAGCAGAACTAAGAAAAGTCCATTTTTTATCCTCACATCTCCTGTTCAAGAAATGGTTACCAGGTGGGAGAAGGAATAAGCAGCTGATCTGCCAAGGAATGATTGCAGAAAAAGAATTTGGGAAGTCTAAGGAAAAGTGTAGCTCAGGAGAAATGATGGAGATTTGGAGAAGAGATTGAGATGGTACCATCAAAGGGGTATTGAGACACAGAGGAGCAGGAGTAAAGAAAGTGGAAAGAGTGAGTTAGTAAGAAGAGGAGAATCCACAGGGTGAAAAAAACCAAAAGCCTGAAAATTGTTATGAGGGAGCAATTCCAACAGATCCAACCCAGAGCCCTGTTTGAATCACCTGAACACACTATGCCTATAAAGCAGGGAGGACTGGGTGCAGGAGGAAGATACAGAGTAAATGCCAAAAATCTATTACTTTTTAGCAGCAGAAGCAGAGGACCACATGGCTGCCTCCAAGTGGGGATGGGAGGTTTCCAACCTAGCAAGTTGCAGCGTAGTTGCCATGGGCACAATTTGTGCTCAAGCTGTGCGCAGGGGCCAGGATTTGGCTTGGAGCCCCTGGGTTAAACATTACCTTTACAAGGCTGTGCGGTGCCTTTCCTGGGCAGGGGGGTGAGGCAACAAAATTCCAGGGGACTGCCTGATTGGTCACCAGCAGAGACCCCCTGAGCAGTCGTGTGGCACATGTCACACGTGTTACACACACCAGAGTAAGGAAGGGAAGGGAAAGCACCAGAGAACCAACAAAAAGCTTTGACTCTGTCCGCCTTGGGCCTGATCCAAAGCGTGCTTTCATCACACAGTCATTGATTTAAGAGTCGGAATGAGCCCTTTCTTCCAATGGGAGCTGGATTCCCAGCTGCCCTTTTCTCAAATGCTGGCCTGGGCATAAAGGGAGTATAAGTAATTTTCATTTCAAAGAGGGCTGCAATTGTCCTGTATTTTAATGCTGGACACTACAGTAGCCTCCTCTGCGTGACACAGGGAAACATCACCCAGCCCACCTCACCTCCAAGGGCCCTTCCTCCCCCTCCAAGGCATCCCGGGCACAGCCCAGGTTAGCACAGGGGCAAAGCCCTGGGGGCCAGGCAGGCACAAAGCTGCGGCTCCTCTGGAAGGCTGTAGACTCGCACTAGTGGTCTAGTGACCCTGATGATATTGATGACAATTAGTAGACAGAGATTAAAATGGAAATGAGGGAAGGATTCGTCTGTCACTTTATCCATCAGCTGTAGCTTGCCCCAGGCAACAGACACACACTGGGCTTTTTGTTTTGTTGTTATTCCCTTGTTCAGCTCAGTTGGTTTCAGCGGTTTGCTTAGTTATTACTAATCTTTTCTTAAAACTGCTATAAAAAGGGGTTTTTGTCAAATATCCACCACTCACAACTCACAGCACTGAGCGTGCAAACCATCCCTGGATGTGTCTGCTCTTGCTGCCTGCTTGATGCTGGGGATGTTGAAGAGCTCCACTTCCTTCTGCCTATTTCAGTAGTTTCTGTTTCTTTTGTTATTTTAATACCTGGGAATGCAATTGAACTGCTGGCTAGAGCTGAAAGGTCTCTGTTTCACTACAGCCAAGGCAATGGCAGTGCTAAGTTATTGTATGGCTGTGACTTTTCAGGCTGGGTGTCAGTGCAATGTGTCCCCTCTGAGAAACCTGTCCCATCCACCCTTCTTCTCCCAAGACTGTAAATAGCCATTTCCTGAGATTGGAAGACACATCCCCTCAACTTTTCCTAAGATTACGACTTCTATATTCATCTTGAAGGACTCAGGGAGGTTTTGTTTAATGTCGTAACTTGGGAGAGAGAGAATTCTTGTGCAGCTGGTATAAAATTCTAGCCCACAATTACCAGACCATTTTGGTTCAGTAGTCCACCCAGAAGGAAAAAAACAAATGAAATGTCATTAAAACATGCTCCTGAAACTCTTCCATGGTCTGCAACATGGACCTGTCCTCATGGCACCAACACTTCCCTCCTGCTTTCTTGTTCTCTCTTGTATCTCCCCTACCAGAATATATCTCTAGGATGCAACTTTGCAACTTTTATTAACAACACTCCATTCCAGTATTGTGCATACCCCACATGTGATAAATAACGAGCAACAACACAGATAGAGAGCCACCCTCCCCCTGAAGAAAAAGCAGATTCAGTATTCATAAAGTATTAGAGAGCAGGCTCACATCTGCCACGGTCTTTTCATGGCTTCTGCTGTCACCAGCTCTGCTGATTTGCTCCCGGGAAAAGCCTGGGCACAGACATGGCAGGAGCCAGGGGGCAGAGCTCAAGTCCTCCCCTCCCCACACAGACACACACTCCAGGCTCCCGTGGGACAGAGGCAAAAAAATAGGAAAGATGCCTCTGCTGCCATCGGGGCCCTGGCACAGAGAGAGCTCCTTCCACTTAGCACGGGCAGAGCAATTAAGGGCTCACCCCTTAAGCTTAAAAAGTCCTCGCGGTGGTCCTGATCCTACAAGGAGTGGATGAACGGTTGTCATTCACACAGTTTCACTGCAGATCTTAAAAGAAAGGGTTGGAAATCTGTGATTTCCCAATGGGAATGCAATCACTGCTATAGGCTGAAATCTTGCTGGAAAGAGAGGGGCAAGGCAGCAGGTATTCTGCAGCACCACCAGAGGAGTAGGGAAAGATTTCTACCTCCATCCACACATTTCCCAGTTGGGACTAAACCTGAACAACCTGATTTATTACACCTGCTTTTCACGTGGTTAGCTGCAAATGTTTCTCAGGTTTCTACTGCTGTTGATGGACTACTGACTAATCAAAAAGTCAGGAGTGCAAATTTGCAGTACTGGCTGCTAGCCAGTTTGCCCATAAAAGGTTTCCAAATGGTCACTGAGCCCTTAACCCTGATGAAAACAGCAACAAAGACGCTGCCCCAAGCTCCTGCTCCTGCCACAGCCTCC
This sequence comes from Zonotrichia leucophrys gambelii, assembly GCF_028769735.1. Taxonomy (NCBI): domain Eukaryota; kingdom Metazoa; phylum Chordata; class Aves; order Passeriformes; family Passerellidae; genus Zonotrichia; species Zonotrichia leucophrys. Next base: position 103,742,801 of record NC_088172.1, read on the forward strand.
CTCTGGCTTTGTTGCATGCAAACATCATTGGGTTGCTTTTTTATTTTTTTCCAAAAAAAAGAGTACAATTCCAGAACATGCAGCAGAGAGGCCTTTCTACTCATTAAAAGCTACATGTGGGTGTGAATTATTTTATATCCTCCTCGGAAATTATCAGACCACCTCAGAAAATGATTAGTTTTCGCATAAGGTGCCAGATCCTCTGGTCCATTTAGGCTGCTTTATGCCACTTTGATGGCTCAGCTCAGCCCTAAATAAAACAGGCTTAATTATCCTTAGGATTTCTCCTGCCTTGGGAAATCTCCAGGTAATGTGGAAATGCCACAGGGACTCCTACACCACCACAGCTATTAGCGGCGGCGAGCAGTGGCGGGGAATATCCCCACGCCCCATTGATTTCCTGCTGCCGTGGCTGTGGGCATCTGGCACACATGAGGGCCACCCTCGGGCTAACACTGTTTGTGCCAAGGAAAAGAGCCTGAGAGTGGGACAGCCCCAGGACCACTGCTTGAAAATAACCTTGTGAGGCTGAGCCTAAATCAAACATGAAACACTTACGGCTTGGTGGGAATGCCGCACTCCGAAAGTCCATGGCTCACAGGAGAAAAGGGGCTCATGGCTTTGGGAAATGTCTCCTCTAGTTTTGCAAAGCCCTCACTCTTGCAGGAATACAAGGGACATGGAGATGTCCTCAGCCTTAGAGTAAGCATCTCTTCTCAGAAAAAGAGCCATGCCTGCCACTGTCACCCTGAGCAGTCCCACTCCAAAGGGACGCCAAGCCCAGGCCAGACAGTGGGGGTTCCTCTGCAGACACAGCAGACAAAACCAGGGTCTTTCAGGGCAAATTTCTGCTCGTTCTAAAGAAGATGCCTAGATGTAAAACCTCTAGGTTTTACCATCACACACAGAAGTGGGTGTGATGAATTGACCAGCTCACAGCTCACTCATGTATCCTCCTGGTATTTGGGGTGGGTTTGCAGGTCTGTCACCTGTATACTTGACAAAGACACAGAAAGAGAGGGGATGGACCTACAATGGGGCACTGAACACAGCACAAAATGGGGCCACTTCTCCTTGGCAGAAACCCACAGTCTCTTCCCACCACATACCCCAGGCAGTTCACTTCCATCACAAAGCCAAGACAGGGTTATTTGGGAGCTCACGTTTCACTCGCCTTTGTCTGTCTGCCTTCCTGAATCTGCAAACATCACTGTCGTAGAGCAGATCTGTGTCACATTCAGAAAGCCAGAATTTCTGCATCATGCTTAAAGGAAAGCTGAGATTTTGACAAAACTGATGGGCAAGCTCCCCTCACACTAGAGAAAGTTTCTTATGCACCACGGGCGAGTGGGCGAGGGAATTTGTTGAGACCTGTCGTAGCACCAACAAGAACTAAAAAATCTTGCAGCAGCTACTGCCATCTGAGCCTGTCAAATTCCACTGCAAACAATATGTCACTCTGCTGGGGAGGCGGCGAACAATCTGAGGGTGAGAAAAAGGGACGTCTGAAGTATCCAAAAAACTCACTCCAAAGGTTTTTAAAAAGAAGAGAGCCCATCCACGCACACACGCGGTGCCTCTGGCCAACAGGCATTGGCTGGAGGGCTGCAGCTTCCATGTTTGCGCCAGCTTTTAAAGTGTTCCCCAAACCCCTTGGTTCCAGTAGGATAATGTCAGTTCTGGCACATCTTTCTTAAATTCATGGCCAGAGAGCACAAATGCCAATGGAGTGGGCAGGCTGCAAAGGCTGTCTACCTTCCTGCCAAAGTGCAGGATCCCTAAAAGGGCCAGGCCTTTTTTTCACAAAACACTGTTTTAACCAGGCTCTGAACTGTACACTGGCAGAGATAATACCATTTGCTTTGCTCCCTCTGGGGCATTTGGGGAGTTTGGAAACAGCTGGAAAGAACAGGGAGGAATGGGAACATCAGAGCATCAGCCAAGGGCCCCATGCTCCAGGGGCATTTTCCTCTTCTTTCAAGCTCTTTCTCCCTGAGAGCTGCATGTGTTGTCTTCCACAGTTCTTTGCTTCCCCACCATATGCAGTATTCCCTGCAAGTAAACCTCCTCCTCTGGAGGTACCCAGGAATGATGCCAAGAGGAGAGCAGGGAAGCCCCCTTGCACTGGCCTCTCACCAAGGGATTATTAGCCACCAGGATTGTCAAAGGTTTTCCCACTCTTTCCAGGCTGAGTGTCAATGGTTTTCCATTAACTGGGTTTTAATATCCCAATGCTTTTTACTGCATCAGAGCCTTGCAAAAGATACCATGGTAAAGGATATCTTTTGGAACATATTCCCAAGAAACACAAAGCTGACAGTTCCCATCTGCTTTACGAATTGGCCCTTCCAGCAAAGGAAAATCCACAGGCAAGGGAATACGGCTTCTGACTTAAGTGCAGTGCTCTATATAAAATTTAGGGGGAGGAGGGTGATATCCCTCCCGTGATATCTGTTAACATTGTCTCTAGGAAGGAAGAGGCAAGCAACACAATCATACAACAGCTTTGCCACAGAGAGAGAAATATCCTGGAAAACATGTGTTGAATTAAAACCTGAAAGTCTAAGAAGAAAACAGAAAATTAGAAACCTGTGTCCATTGAAAAACAGACTAGAAACAAAACAGATCAACAACTCACAGAGCAAAACAGCATACAAATTGGAACAATCAATATGAATAACAAGAAAACCAAAGCTGAGGATCAAAACCTAAAGCACACTTGCTAAGTCTGAAATAACCACATTTCTCCCTGAAATGCAAGGCCAAAGCTGCTTCTTAGGGACAAATCATTGATGTTAATTACCTGCCCAGGTTTGGAGAGTGAAAGCAGAAACCTCAAATTCTTTCAAGGGAGACAGAGAGTGGAAAAGGACATCTTTTCTTCAGTGTGCCAAAGCAAGGGCTTTTCTTCTCCCCCCTCCCTGCCCCCCAGCAATTGTTTCATACCCATAAATATAGTGAAAACCAACTCCCAGCTCCCCAGCAAAATACTCAAGCTGTAGTACTGACTTCTCAGAATAAACTCACTTAAAAATTACACATTTGAAAATTATAAGAAATCTCCTGAAAACATGCAGCTAATGAAACCAAAGCTTTTGTTATGAACACTGTGTGTCTGAGCAGACCAGACCTTCCTAGCCTGTAACAAGATTCCCAATTTCTCCGACAAGTACAAAACCACCTTCTGTGTCGCCTATTTTAGTCGCAGGAGCACCTCTCCTCCCTTGTCAGGTACCATCTCACAGCCCCGTGGAGTCTTGTTAACTTTCTACCTTTTGTGCTTCTCACTGTTCAAAGATTTCTAAAAACTGCACACAAGAAAGAATTGCAGAGAAACTTGTCAAGGCCGGTCGGTCTAAAGCTGGACCTATCAACCGTGATTTGCTTTAGGAACAAACACAAGCAATAGCCTCTTGCCCCTTTTCTCTGACTGTCAGCAAAGAAAGGGGAATCTCTGAAAACGATCTAAACCCCATTTTCCCAAGCACCAGTTAGCCCAAGAACAACTACATTGAACCTTCAATTTAAAATCCCCAAAATTGCCATATTTTTCCTTGTTTCATATAAATCTCATTTGTCCAGATATATTTCAGGTTTTCACAAGTTGATTGAGGTATGGTTTAAAAGAAATATGATCCCCTGCCTTTTCAGAGGGATGGATATTTTTATACCGAGATCTATTTCCCGCAGCACGGGTGCAAACACAATCATCACCTCCAAAGGGAAAGCAACGTGCCCTGGAGAGGAGGAGAGGAGTGCACCCGGCTTCACAGCATCTGTGAGCAGCACCCTGAGAATAAAGGCGGGTTTGCCCCCCGGGAGTTCCTCAGCCAGTGGCTGCGTGCCTCTGGCTGCAGGAGGAACGCCCTCAGCAAAGGGATCGCTGGTCACACCTCTTCCCGCTGTGCCGAGCCCTGGAGGCTCTGCCTGCAGGCATCGCTGATGCAGGCAAAGATTAAAAACATATATAGGTAGGGACACAAAAAGAAAGGGGGGAAAAAGGATGAAAAGGAAGGGGGGAAGAGAGGAGTGAGTATGTGGGGGGAAAAAAGGTGTAGGACGCCTGGAGACTGGCGTGCCTTAGTGGGTGCCCCATCCATGCAGCTGAAGGGCAGCAGCTCTCACATCACCCTGCCAAGTGCCTGCTGCAAAGGCAGGCAGTGTGGAAAGGAATCCTATTAAGGATAGGATGACGCCAAGCAGTTCCTTGCTCTCTATACTTAATATGCCCTCACCACTACAGTGGCATTTCAGGGAGCCTGTGCTGCACCTCGATGGAGAGCCCAGCCTCGGCTGCTCCCGCGGCTCCAGCAGGCTCATCCTGAAAGGCGCATGAGAGATCCCGAGCCAGGTGCGGGGAAAAACCTCCCTGGCATGGGCCTGATCCACATCACAGTTTGCAGGAAAGCCAGCGGGAAAGGCAGAGCTCAGCAGCAGAAAGGCGCAGCCCTGAGCTCATCCCTGAGGAGCTGGGGGGCACCGCGGTCCCTCAGCAGAGTCTGAGCACTGGGACCCCCAAAGAGCCGCTCACGCTGCTTTAACCATCCCATTAAACAAAGCACAACTGGAGCTAACTTGGCCCTTTGTAATGTACTTGTCACCGGTCCCATCCCTCTTTAGGCTGCTGGAGCTGGCGACAGCTCGATTTACCACTTGAAGAGAGCTCTTGGGAAGTCATCTGCCAGGATAACTGTGGGAGAACGGTATTTCAAAGGGACAGATGCAAAATCACTCCCTTTCCCTCAACATTCCTGCCGTGAATAACTTGGAAAGAGCCACTTCAGTTGGACACGGCGAGCTCCATGTCTCCTGCTGCCTCAGGGGTGATTCAGAGGAGACAGCGCAGGCTCCAGGTTAAAAATCTTGGTTAGCCATCTGCCTGATCCTGCTGATTATTCAGTTTGGCCCTAAGACAACGATTTTGGGACCTTCAAACCTACCGAGTAAGAGATGGCTACTTATTTTGGGGGATTTTTTTTTTTCAAATTAGGGTCTCCTAATTGACCCTAAATCCTTGGGTCATTTTAATCTGTCAGACCTGATTTATCCCTCGTTTTGGTGGGGGAGGCTGGCACTAAGCAGCAACTCTTAATCTATCCATCAGTTGCCAGGCAAAGTCTGGAGCAGGCAGAGAGAAGCGACAAAGTAAATTCAGAGCAAGGCTGAAGAAGGCATCTGAGAAACTTTCATTTTCTGAGGCTACACAGGGCTGGCTGCCAGCATGAGTGAGGCTCTGAGCTGGCTTGGATGGGCTCTGTTTTCTCACCTGAAAAGATTTCTCTGGAGCAATGTGCAAGCAGTAATGAAGGTAAAAGAAACAAAACTGTGGTTTGGAAGCGCGATCACAGATGTAACAAAGAACAAAGTACAGTGGTTTTGAACAATCCTCCTTAAGAAACATAGCTACTCCCTGTGGAAAACCATGAGAATGGCCCCACAGGAACTAGAAAAGATTGGGGAAATACTGACTACAGATTTGGGAGTTTTCATGAACAACCAAGACAAGATTGTAGGGATAGAGAGAGAGCATCCCTGTCAAGGAAGTTGCAGGAAATCTCTCTGCAAAGACAGTTGGCCAAATTGAGCAGAAGCCAATGCAGACATGTGATCTTGTAAGGCTCCTCCTGCCCTATGAACAGAAAAAGCCAGAAAATTTTGCATATGTAACCACTGCCTGGGCAAAATGTGTGAGGCTTTTGGTTGTAGTTCAAAACCATGTTGTTGAGAACAAAATTACAAAAGCATCCACTTACACAAAGGGATGAAATTATTTAATTGCTTATACACTTCTGCTAGAAGTCAGACAACAAACGAGAGGAATTAGAATGGCTGATTTATGAGCACAAATATTACTTGGTTAATCTTACTAGGAAAACTCACATGGTCAGGACGTGTATAAGCCAACTCAGTGGGCTCAGGTGTGCACAAAAGAAAAGGTGCAGAGCACCATCTCAAAACCTCTGCAAGTCTGTGCAAATAAAGATTTCACTGTGTAAAAGATTTATTTCAGCTGAAAATAGCTGGTGGATCTGTGTTCTCACAAACACACTGCAAGGAGTGAGCTACTTGGTGCCTGCTACACCCCACCAAAACAGTGTAAAAAACACGATGACCAGCTTCTTTAAAGACTTATTTATCATGTGTTGGTAAAAAAAGCTGTGTTAACATATGGGACTTCAATCTGAATGGCATATGCTGGTGTTCTCAGGCTACCAGCACTAAAAAGTCCTCAGAATTTCAAAAATTACAGGCAGCCAATTTCTTAACTCATCCCAGCTTGGGGTAGAGTGCCTAATGACAGATCCAGAGGAACTGATCCCAGATGTTAAACATTAATGGTTACTCGAATGACAGCGACCATGGCTCGATCATATTTGTTGTCAACATCCAGACTCGGCTCCAGAGTGCTGTGTGTGTTTATGGGCACTCCAGCGTGTACATTCACATATCTGCCGTTGGACAAAAACTGTTCTCACAATGCTGAAATAATTATGAGCAATATCAGCTACAGAGGGGCCTTTTCATGGTAATCAGGAAAGTGTTAAGAATACATTTGTAGATTTCAAAGGCCACAATTTCACAACCAAGAGACAAACTGACAGTATTTTAAAAATTCTCTCAGTTTAAAAGTAGACATAGAATGAAAACACATTTGTTTCAACACAAAGCACTAATGATATAAAGGAATACTGATAATAACAATTGTAACCAAAAGCTAATAACTCCAGGAATTTGACAAAGGGAGCCAGAAAGGGGGAAAAAAAAGAAATCAGCGAGGAAAGGATATCTGGGACTTTTAAAAGCATATTGAGAACAAAAATGTTGTCAGCTGTTACTGGAGAAAAATAGACAAAATGTAATAATAATGAGAAAAATATATAAGAATTCAATGAATACCTGTCTTCCATATTTGGGAAATAGATTTTATATGCATATTGTCTCAAAACAATGAATCACACTCAATCTCAGCAATGAATGAAAGGACTTGAAAACAGCAGCTAGAAAAGGGAGAGATTTTGAAGTCAGTCAGTTGGAAAATGTGCAAAGAACGGGCATGGAAGCTCTCCACCCCATAGGGACACGATGGGATTTACAATACTCCAGAAGCCCAAAGCAAAGTAACATTTCTCCAAAAATTTAAAACAAACAGATGGGTCCTGCAGGTACTGTGAGGACTGTCATTCTCATCTTGGGTAAGGTAATGGACAGTTAATCCAAAAATTATATATCATAATGCAAAAGGAGCAAATACAAATACCTTCCAGTCGTGTGGGTTTACAAGAAATAGATTTTAATTGGGATTTTTTTTTTACTTATTGCCCAGATCAGCTTAATAAGGGTGATAATGTTGGTATGCTGCACTTAGATTTTTGCAAACCATGCGATCAGATTCTCCACACTGTTTTGACTCAGTAGGTAGAATGATATAATCTAAACAAGGCACAAATTAAAATGGATTAAAACTGGCACCTTAGATTGAAAAATGTAGCTGTGAATAGAAGCCTGAAAATTGAATAGGAATAGTTTTAACTGGGCCAGCAGCACCAGTCCTCAGTCTCATGCTATTTAACATATTAAATCAATGATTGAAAAAACCCTGGAATAAAATCATTATTAATAAAGTCTGCAGGTGACAGGGAGACTGCAGGAGAGCTCGATCAAAGAGCACACAAAGCACTCTGAATCACTTGGCAAACTGTAAACTGAACAATACCCACCCCCAATAAAACACTTCCATCCAGCCAGCAACCAAGAGGGGACCCCACCACCCCTACCCCAAACCCCTCCAAAATTGTGTTTATATCAGCTGATCACAAAATCGCCATTCTCATTCCCAGCCACAAAGCCCAGTGCAGTCTCAGGCACAGGGAGAGGAGTTTCAAGGAAGAATAGAGACGTTATCCTGCCTGTGCCTTTGGCAAAGGTGCAACTGCTACAGGAATACAGAGACAGCCCCGGAGGCAAAAGTTCAAGCAGGAAATTGGTTAATTGTGAAGGATTCAAAGAGGAACAAGAATGGGGAAAGCACTAGAAAACATGCCTTATCATGAACAACTCACAGCCCTCTGTCCCTTCAGCTTATCAAAGGAAAGGTGACAGAGGGCCTCGATCACAGTTTATGGTGGCACAGGTCACAAAAAATAAATACAATGGGACACTTCCTTCTGAGAGACAAAGTTGTCAGAAGACCCAATGCTGGAAGCTGAAGCCAGAGAAAGCACAGCTTGGGTGGAGAGCTAATTTATCATTGAAACTATTTACTGAAAGGATTGTGGTGTGTTTTACAGCACAGGGAAACTCAAGTACTGCAATTGGTTTGCATTTTAAAAGATACAAAGTACTCAAAATTGGATAAATGCACTCAAAGCCTTCTGACACGTTTCTCTCCCTTTTCCATGGGCAATGATTCATATCTCCTAACTTTTTTTCTGGAGCCTTCCCCATGATTCACACATAATATCTGCCAGAATATTTAGCTCCTCCTTCTCTATTTTCCTTACCACCTTCTCACCTAAGAGCTGCAAAACATATTTATTTGGTTGCTGCCATGTAGACTACCATGTATTTCACATGCCTGCAGCACTAATGTTCAGAGACAGATTTCACTTATTTCTGTTCGTCAGAATAAATGGTGAGAAATGGCTAATTTGCTACATCACAACATTTTAGGAGGTGAGGATGATGGAAAAAAAATCTACCAGCTGTCTGGAAAGTTAGGGTATAAATCCAGTCTTCTAATTATTAAAGGGGCGTGCTTTAACACCAATGCTTAAATTCAATCGTGTGGATATATTTTAGCAAGATCCAGGAGTACAGAATTGGGCAGGGCAAGGCAGAGTTACCTCTCTTAATTACAACAAGCCATAATTTCCCAATCCAAATTTTTTTCAAAAGAAACAGCTAATACCTATTTTGCATGCATGTAACAAAACAGTCTTTTGCAGCTATCTTCCGGAAAACGGAAAAGAATCCTTTTCCCCCTTTTCCCCACGTTCCGTTGATATCTTGTGCCAGACTCAAACTGACAGAATTTGTCAGCTACCAACTGGAGATGCTACCAGTTTCCAAATCAGGCATTACGTGGGCCAACCAGTGGTCTGAAACCTACTGTAAACAGCCCCCAAGCGAGGAGCCAATATGGTAATTTGGGGAAGTGATTTAATGTATTGGCTTCCAGTAGCAAGTCAGACCCCAGGCAAGGAAACACACTTAGAGGGAATTCAGCGTGACACCGAAATCGGGATGGTCGAGAGCAGTTTCCTCTCTGGGGAAGGAAAACCAGCAGCACAGAAGTGTCACTTCAAGCTTGAACAAGTTTCTACCAGCAGAACTTGTCAGGACACTGTCAGGCAGGAGCTGACAGCCATAAATCAGTGCAGCTCCAAGCGGACTGCCGAGCACACGGGCTTTGTAGGGAGAGAGTCTCCCAGTGACAACAGCCACCTAACGCTCCCCTACCCTAATAACTGCATAATGAAAATAAATCTGAGCAAGTGCTTAGGAGTGCCCTTTTCTCCCGTGCTGTTACACTGGAGCTGGAGTAATGCCAGGTTGGGGTTTTGTTGTTGTTGTTGTTCTAAAAAGGTTTTGCTCTGCAACCAATTTTGTTTTGTTAAAACAAACAGAGAGGCACTTGCTATTGATCTCCCTATTAAATAGTCCTGGTAAACATTTTGACTAGCTCTGCAAACTTAATACAGATGTTGGTTCAGCGCAGATCACTCCCGACAGCTGATACAGGAAGCTAATGCGTGTCCGTGGCAGGGAAGGCAGCAGAGCAGGGGGAAAGGGAGCTGCAAAAATAAGCAGCTTTCTGACAGGTAAGTGCTGTGCAAATTCAATACCTGTGCTCAGGTGTGTGTGGATGCCTTGTGTGAGATAAAGGGGAAGATTTCTAATCTGGAAATCGGAATTAAGCAGAAGGAAAGCCCCCCCCAGCACACATCCACCCATAGCTGCCCAGGTGAAAGGGGCTCTGTACACTGGACTGGATCTGGCAGGGCTCTGCCCAGCAGAAATTCAACTGGAGGTGGCAGAAGTGGGGAACCTGCAGGATTCCACAGCCTGGCAACAAAAGAGGCTAAACCTGATTCACGAGATAAAATAAAAGAACATAAGAAATAAAAAAGGGCTCCTCTGTTTCCTCCCAAAGGTCATGGGCACCTGGGTCTCTGTGGCAAACCAGCACCTCTCCAAGGTCCCTAGATCCAGCCAACGAAGCCACCTCTTACTTGGGAAACACTGTGGGAACTGAACTGATCAGGTGAAATAAGCGACACTTGGTGCTTTGGTTTGGAATGTTTCACTTCTCAGCATATCACCTGCAGCCAGGGCTGCCCAAAGGAGCTCGCTCATTTCACCCCCAGAGCTTTACTGCACTTTGGGGTGGGGGGCCACGGCACCAGCCCTGAGGGTCACTGCTCCCAGGATCCGCTCTTTTCCCACATGGCGCATTGGAAAACTGGGATGGACAATCTGCCATCCACAAAGTCACCTCTGGTATCAGATGTGGGTGTCAGAGGCTGGAATTGTCCTGTTCTGGGCACGATGGGCTCCTTCCAATTCCAAGGCTGCACTGCCGGGCACAGCCAGATCCCTCATCAAGCCGGGAACACCGCGGGGGAACAGGCCAAAATGGCGCCTGGCACTGAGGGGAAAGGCCTGAGGGGAAAGGCCTGAGGGGAAAAAGTGCAAAGGGGAAAAGCATAAGGGGGAAAAGAAGATGGGGGAAAATGAGAGCGGGGAAAAAGTGCATGGGGAAAGGTGTGAGGGCGAACAGTGCAAGGGGTAAAAGCAGGAGGGAGAAAGCACAAGCATGAAAAAATGTGAGGGGGTGAAAAAATGCAAGCAGGGAAAAAGTGTGAGGGGGAAAATTCGTAAGGGAAAAGTATGAGCAGGACAGGAAAAAGCAAGAGGATGAAAATCACAAGAGGTAGAAAACATGAGAGAGAAAGTGTGAGCTGGGAAAAAAGTGCAAGGGGGGAAAAAGCGTGAGGGAGAAAAAGTGAGAGGGGAGAAGCGAGAGGGGAGAAGTGTGACAAGGAAAAACTGCAAGGGAAAAAGCATGAGGGCAAAAAGTGCAGGAAAAAGTGTGAGGGAGAAAAGGTGAGAGGGAGAAAAAGAGCAAGAGGGAAAGTATGAGGGTAAAGTATGAGCAGAAAAAAGAGAGGGAGAAAAGATGAGAGCAGGAAAATGTGCGAGTGCAAGCGGGAAAGTATGAGGGGGAAAGTGCAGGTGGGAAAAATGTGAGGGGAGAAGGGCAAGTGGGAAAAAGCATGAAGGAGAAAATGTGAGAGCAGGAAAAAGTGCAAGCAGGAAAGTATGAGGGAAAAACCGTGAGCAAGAAAAAGTATGAGGGGAAAAATGTGAGCGGGAAAAAGCGTGAGGGGGAAAAAGTGAGAGCGGGAAAAAGTGTGAGCGGGAAATTGTGAGGGGAAAAGTGCGGGCAGGAAAAAGCATGAGGGAGAAAGTGCAAGCTGGAAAGAGAGGGGGAAAGAGTGCAAAGGGGGAAAAAGTGTGATGGGGAAAGAGTGCGGGAAAAAAAAGTGAAAGGAAAAGTGTGACAGGAAAGTGTGAGGGGGGAAAAGCATGACAGGAAAATGTGGGAAGGGGAAAAGTGCAAGTTCTTCCATGAGCCCCATCTCATAGAGGCAAGACAAGACCACTGGTTTGCCCAAGATCCTCTCACCTCTGAAAGGTGGAGACCTGGATACTGCCTGCCAGTGTACTTAGACCAGGATTTTGGAAAGCAAAGTACAATCTGCTGTTCCTCTTAGGCTAGCGCTCAGCACCTTTCCCAAAGAAAGGTGCTGGTCTCTTTGAGCTGATCAGATCACCAGCAACCAGCCCTAAGAAATTTAAATGAGGAATAACAAATAGGAAGTGATGAAAACTAATCACTTGAAAAGTCACTTTCCAGGTGCACTTTCTTGCTGAGAGTCATAAAACTTTCTGAACGTACAAATATTTGCACAAATAACCAAAGATTATCTCAAATAGCAGAGTGGTTAAAATAGCTTTGCAAAGAAGCAAAGAGCAAAACCCTACTCATTCATGAATATATTTATGCATTTGTTTATTACTATGCAGCCAGCTTTAAACCCTTCCCAGCAGGGGAGAGACTCTATACCTTATGCCTATGGGCCTCATAATGCTTCCAGTGGGGATGGAAAAACTTCAAAAAAAGTTTGGCATTCAGATGCAGTTTCTCTGCTTATCTGCTGCTAATCCAAACTCTCCCAACATATCAAAAACGTTGAACCGGGCAGGAAACCACATGAGAACAGGTTTTCCTACAGGATTTCTGGCATTTCTACATTAGATTCCAGATGGAAACACCCATGAGAACAGCTTCTATCCTGGTATTTTTGGCACACTCAGTTCCAATTCTATCCGGAAACCTGAATTGGGAAGGGAAAGAAAAAAAAAAGAAAAAACCTCCACACAAACCAAAAAGCATCAAACGTTTGTCTCAGTATTTCAGAACCTGAAGAAAAGTATATCATTTGAGGTGGGTTTTAATTTTAGGAATGAGGAGACAATGTTTTTGGTTTTATCTTCAGTGGTTTGTCTTTCCTTACTCCCAGTTTGACACATCCGCAAAAAGAGATACCAGAGTGCTCAGCTACCAAAACGAGAAATGACCATCCATCTGAAAATAAGCACACATGCTACCCCCAAAAAGATTTGGGCTTCACACAAATGACTTTGCTCCTTTCTATGCACAAGTGAATATCAGATACCTAAAAATAAAGGCATTCATCAGAACTTCTGAAAAAAAAAAGATTTCAAAGGGGTTGTTATCCATGACTACAGCCAAAGTCAGGCTCTTTGCCAGTCAAAAATGAGTGAATTAAATGTGGTAAATGAATTCACCACATTTCCTGTAGTCCATTTTTTGCTCATTTACCCAGCTTTGCCACTCCCTCTAGATTGGCAGATGCTTCCACAGGTAATAACTTCAGCACTAATGACTTTGAGCAGAACCTTTCCAAAGTTATATTCAGCCCTGCTCATTGATTTCTGTTACATGGGGCTATTTAATACCAGCCTTTTTCTGATTTTTTTTACTGCCATTGAAAGCATCTGCATTTTGTTCTCGATTCTGTCTGACGCTTTCTCTCTGACCTCCCAGCCCTACCTCTTGCTTCCACACTGGGGGAGAAACAGAAAGAATGGTCAAGACTGCGACATCAGTGAGTTTGTTAGCAGCTCACCTCAATACCTTAACCCTGTTGGGGTTTTAATATGAACACTACATAAATCTATAGCAAATGAACTCAAAAAAACCTAAAAACCAGAAACAAACAAAAAAAAATCCCTGCTGCTTTGGTCAAATAACCCATTTCAAGCTGTGCCTACCAATCTTAAAACCCCCAAATGATCCACAATCTCCTTTCCCAAGGCCCCCTGGATACACGTGAATCCCTCTGGATACTGCTGAATTCTGCCACCTTCACACCCTACTCATGCTATTGAAGGTGGAACTTTTCAGTAAGGAGCAAGGACACAGCACCAGGCCTTCCCTTCGTGCTCGCCAGCCACTGGCTGCTGTGTTCCAGCAATGGTACCTTTGACCCCCTTGAAGTGCAGAGGGTATGCTCGTGTTTACACTTTAAAAGTTGTTTTTTTCTCCCCTGAAGTAATGCTGCTGCATCTACTCACATGTACATCAGTTCCCTCTACTGGCAGCATTAATTAAGCTATTCCTTTAATTCACCAGGTAGGCCGAGGGTTTGGAAAGGCAGATGTGCTCCACTGGGTGGGAATGTGTGGGGCTGGGTGTTATTCTCTCACTTGTTACAGCAGAAACTTCAATCCACTGGTTCTTTCCAGTGTAGTAGCTCTCCTCCCCATGTTTTTAAAACTTGCTTTCCATGCTATAATCCAGGGCAGCTACTTAACATTATCTCAGCATATTTCAGTCCTCAGCTGTGGCAGTCAGTGGGAAATGAGGATCAATGACTCCTGAACAGCTCAGGCAAACATAAGGCTCATCAATCCTTGAGCTCTCCATGCTGTGGCTGGGGTGAGCATCCAGCCTCTCCTCAGCCAGGGCAGCCCCTCCTGAGGGACCAGAGGGTCCATCAGGCTCCTTTTACTCCTTCATGTTCCCAGAGGCTACTCTAAAGCAATGCTGGTTCAAAACATGCTTAAAATCACTTGGCCATTCTTCTACCTTTTCATTTTATTTTTTTCTCTAGTTAAAGTAGATTGATTTTGTCCTGCCACAGGTAATGTTTTCCTCCTGAGGTATCAGGCCAGAGGAAGAAGTAGTCATTTGCTCTGTTTGGGTGCTTGAGGAAACACAGAATGAAAGAGAATCACTTGTCATTTAAAAATCAAAACAAAAACCCGACAAGAACATCTGCCCTAAAGAGAACAAGATACAAGATTTCCCCTTTGGACCCAAGCTGTCAGTATTTAGCAAAACCAGCAAAAGTCTTTCCATTTTCTAAGCAAATGGGAAGTATTTCATAGCTCTCCACTGTTGTTCCAGAAGTTTCCATAGGTATGTTTTTGTTTCAAAATTGTGGCTTAAAACCTTTATTTAGGACCAAACCAAATAAACCTATGTGGGTATAACAACCAACAAGGCCATCCCTGGAAACTGAGCTTGTCTAGTGTATTTAGAGGAAAGACCACATAGAATTTGGTAGGAAAAATAACAACAGCCTCTATACCCCTGAATTTGCATATGCAAACGCAAGGGCATAAAGTTATAGACCTCTTCAGCACCTCAGTTTAAATATGCTTCTCACTCCTACCTAGCATGGCTGAGGTGCTCCCAATGCACACAGTTTCTTTCTTGGAATTTTCAAAATGTGTCCTTATTGTGAATTTGCTTTCATTTCTTTCTTTCTTTTTTTTTTTTTTTTAATCTAGATTGTATTTCTAAAAGGGATTGCACAAAAATGTTGTGTTCTGACTAAATACATTATACGACCTAGAGTCATATTTAGAGGAGAAAAAAAGCATTCTTGCTCACGCTGCCGCACAAGTTCCTGTTTGGGGAATAAAATTGTTTATTTCTGATTCTTTCAGGAGCTTTTGCAGACTGATCAAGTGTCAAGACATGGTAGTTGACTCAAAGGTAACATAGATATTGCCTCATAATATCTTTAGGACCTGAATCAAATCTTGAGAGATTTTGAAACTATGGGAGGATAATGAAAATACATTTCTTTCTTTGTATTATCCTTCATAATGGGAAGCTTTACATTTCTTTTCTAGCAACTATGATGTACACTGTACTATCAAGGCATTTTTAGGGACCATTTACCTGAATACAATTTATGTGGAAGGTGTTTGAAAGCCAACCTGGATTTATGCTTCCTGGTCCTTGTAATAATAGATTTCTCTTTTTTTTTGTTCTTTTTTTTTTTCCCATCAAAATAAATGTCAGAAAGTTCTTTGATTGTTCAATAAGAGAGAAAACCATCCTTTTCCAATTGAAAGAAATGGTTATGGGCAAGGTTTGGGTGTTGCTGGGAGCTCCGTGGAGCCCTCCAGCCCCAGGAACAATGCACACAAGGACACATTTTGCTCCAAGGTTTGTCCCAGCCCTTGCTCCTGTAATAGAGCTCAAACCCTTCCTGGGGTTTGGGTTGGCCACTGATCTGGGGGAACTCCTCGAGGCAACAGAGCAGTCTTTGCAACACAAAGACTACCACAAAAGCGGGTTTGGGGAGGCAAATCCTTGCCTTTACAAATATTGGTTTGGAGCAGTTCACCTAAATCATTCTTTCCCCTGGCATTTCTCGGATTCTGAAAATCCTAATGCAGCCCAGCTCTTCGGGAGTGCCGTGTTGGGGTTTTTGTGCACACACCCAGGCCCATCTGGATTCCTACACACGCCAGGTATGTGGTTTAAATAGCCCAAATTCAGCCTATCTGGGGCATTATTAGATTCTGTCCCCTATTCATGCACATACACATATAAAATTCTGAAAAATTCTCCTAAGAAAAAAAAAAATTTAAGATAATTGACTACCCAAACCTTGCTATAAATTCCAGCTTTCTTTTCATGGGGACTGAGGTGATGCCTAACACGTGTCTACCCGAGGCAATGTCTTTTTGATATCATGCAGTGGAAATGGCAGAATCTGGCTCTTTAGTGACCATGACATCCAAAAATTGGATGCAGGAGTTCACCTCTCTCTCACAGGTTAAATGAATATTCTGAGAGTATCGATTGTTGAGTTCTTCCAGTGGAAGATGAATGTGATCGGCATCAATAATCAGAAAAAAATATCATCTACATACCTCACATATGCAGATGGTGGCTGTTCAATACCAGTCGGCAGTGCAGCTTCCTGGTGTGACAGGAAAATATCTGCAGCAATTGAGGATTAACAGGGGCCATTGCTACATCAGTGTTTTGTTTGTAATAGCTCCCATTCTATCAGAAATAACTGGTTGCACATTTCTGTGTCTGACATTAAAATTCACCATTGAAAGCTCGCTTGGTAATAATAAAGCCCCTGCAAGAGTCTCTACAAACACACTAGACTCCAAATTAAAGAGCAAGTGTATTGTTAGGGTGTGCATGGATCTTTTTTGAATTAGTGCTAGGTGAACAATAAATAAAATTCCAGGAGAAGTTCCCCAAGCTGATAAGCATTCAAGGTATTATCTTTGCTCTGTACTGTATGCGCTTCTGGGTGAAAAAATTCTAATTGCACTTCCATTCAAAAATCAACCGTGGGAATAAGGAATCATGCTCATTTTATGCACAGCAGCCCGAAGGCCTTATCCTTAAAACAAATTACAGCGCCTCCTATGCAACTCACACTCTGAAGCTAATTCTAACCCTAAAGCAAAACTCCAAAATTAAACTTTAATCTGTGATCTAAACAATTTTGTGTTTGTGATCAATCTTGGTGGAGTGGATTTTAATATATATGAGTGTGTGTGCGTGGGCGTGTGTGTGTGTGTATATAAAAATATAAAACGCTCAGATAATTGTTATCGTGGATGAAGACCGAACATTAAATACTCTGCTCAGTAAGACTGAGATAAAATATACACAGAGAAGGGAGGGAATAAAGCTGTTAAGCACACACTCCTATGTGTAACATAGTCCTAGACTTGCAACCAGCAAAAGCTTAAATTCCACCACATGTATCATATTTACTACATTCTGCCAAAGAAATAGGCAGGCTGCCATGCCATTAGAGCAATTACTCTTGCCCTCTCAGATATGTAGAAATTAGATTCTGCTCCTGGAAGTCATACACTGAGGGAAGCGAAGAGGAAGCGAGGTGAAGTACAAGGAGGAGAGGCATCAATTCCTCCCAGAGAGGAGGACAGGCTTTGGGCCAGCAAGAGTTAAAGGAGTTGGAAGTGTATGGTCTGTTTCTCCCCAACTTGGTGCAGTGACTCTGCATCCTGCAGGAACCTGTTCAGATGCTCTGATAAGTCAGACAGAATTCATGGGAGATTACCACACAGCTCCTGCCAAGCTGTGCTGCAGCGCGGGTAATAGATATGCTCCAGTACTAAATCCTAAAAGGCCCTGCTACATCTGTCAAGCATGCCCTGGAAAAGCACCCTCAGTTCAGATGTTATCACTGCTCTGCCTGCATCAGAAGATTTAGTGTCCACCCTGGAGGTTGCTTTTGCCGCACAGTTTTCAGGGGCAAAACAACAAGGAAGAAAGATGAGAGGGAAAAGGCAAATTATTCTTGCTTAAAGCAAAAGGAATAAAGTGATGTGCTTGCAGACTAGTTCAGCTTCTCACCCTGCATCTAGAAGGTCCCAAATCCCACATTAAGATGGTGCTGATGTTCTAAGCTGATTAGCTGGGACGTGTTCGGCTCCCTGGACTGTGACACCATGAAGATGATCCTCTGTAGAGAGACTCTTTCCCAAGGAAAGCCGAACAACAAACCCGGCGGGGGGCCACCGGCGCTGGAGAGGAGATGCCTGCCTTTGATAATTAACTTTAAAACCGGTTCTAGAAAAGCTGCTCTGGCATAAAATGAACTTTGCAGAGCACTGTTTATGAAACAACTGCTGCTCCTCCCATTAGCCACGTGAGCAGGGATTTGGTCAAAAATGGTTCCAATGCTACTTATCATTTTACACCAAAAAAAACTAGGTATAAAAGAAAAATATATACTTATGTAATATATATAAATGAAAGCATACAGACACCCCCAAAATACAACAGCCTTGGGAACCACTCCTTTCTTAATAAACTCCAAAATACATCCATGAATTTTAACCATCTGTCTCCTTGTTCAAATCTGCAGGAAATATCAAAGTACAGCAGTGGCTCCTTTTTCACTAGGTGCACTCTCAGAGTTCAAGGGAGAAAGACTACAATTTCCCAGCCCAGCATATTGCATTTTAAACTTCTGTTCCCTGAAGCTGATTTTAAGGAGAGACAAGTTCCAGCTATTGGGATGTCAACAAGAAGAGCCCTGGGCTTTTGTATTTATAGCTCCATAGGGTGGTAGAGGCTGGATTGAAAAGGGTCAGTGGGTCGGCCCAGAGAAAGCCCATGCTGGACACACACCTGGCTGTGCCACAGGGACGGGACACACACCTGGCTGTGCCACGGGTACTGGGCACACACCTGGCTGTGCCACGGGGATGGGACACACACCTGGCTGTGCCACAGGGATGGGACACACACCTGGCTGTGGCACAGGGGCTGGACACACACCTGGCTGTGCCATGGGGACAGGACACACCTGGCTGTGCCACGGGGACTGGGCACACACCTGGCTGTGCCTTGGGGATCATGGCAGAAACCAGGAGTTCATCTCAGCCTGCTGTCAGTGAGACAGCTCTCTTGGCTAGCAGCTCTCCTCAACTTGGATAAATTTTGTCTCCCAGCAAAGAAAAGATCAGGAAGGCAAGGCAGAGCACAGGAAGGCCGGTAAGAGGGAGGATTTGAGGTGGGCAATACAAACACAAGGTTGGGGATGGAGCCTGAGGCTTTGGGACAGCTGCTGGAGAGGACAAAGGGTGACTCTCAAAATGTCCCCATCTGGCAGAACAAGGAGCAATAGCAGACAGGCAGCCCTGAAGGTGCACGGAGGAGCCTGGTGTGTGCTCACAGCTACAGCAGCAAAGGGCAAGAACAAGCACTTTCTCCAAAACCACCGTTTCTCGGTAAGCAAATAGACATTTCTGGGAAAACTGCACTCCTTGCGACGCGGTCATTGTCACAGCACTCAGACGCGTGTTCAAATCCATTAAAGACCTGTCACGCTGTGAAGTCCTTGCCACCAAACATCTGCTGTAACCTGTGTGAACAACACCCGGAG
>NC_088172.1:103767080-103802080 GCF_028769735.1 Zonotrichia leucophrys gambelii
TGCTCCAAGGTCATTAATGAAAATGTTAAATAAGATGAGTCAGACTGATCCTTGACGAGCTCTGCTAATGAGCCCTTCTCCTGCCCTATGCTTCCCCTCACACAATCCGTGGCTGTCTCCCCTTTTAGCCATTCCTCACCACTCTCACACCAAGCCCCATCTCTTCCCACTTAACTAGATGTTTCCCATGTGGCACTTTATCAAGTGCCTCACTGATGTCCAGACAGATTAGATCTCCCGCATTTCCTTTGTGCCAGGAATCTGTTATTTTACCAGAGAGAGAGAGAGATGTCATCTCACTTTGGCATGATCTACCTTTTATAAATCCAGCTAGGATTTATCCCATTCATCATAAACTTCCCTACCTTTGTTTCTCTCAAGAACATAACCCAAAGCCTTATAATAATATTGAAGTTGCATCAAGAAGCTTTTAGGTCCCTGGATTGTTCTTCCAGGCCCAAACCATATATCTATTTGCTCTTCAGTGCCATGCTTTGTCACCTGTTTGACAACCCTATTAAAATATTTGCTGTCCTTCCCTATTTCTAGCACATCCCAAAGACTGAGGGCACCTCAATTCACACAGAAGTGTGTGGCTTTTCTAATTATTACATGAGTGCTTTGATTCAACACATTTTAACCTATAAATTACTCATTCACTGTGATTATTCATTCGAGAATTAGATAGCCAAGATTTATTCTTCCTGCACCACAATGAGCAAACTTACCACAAACCACGTGAGTTTATTCCCCAAACCATTCTTGTGCTCTCAGATTGTCTGGCATCAGCGAGTTTCACCTGGAACTGCTCTGTTACAAAGGAGTTTACGAGCCACAGACTTGTGTTTGAAAGCCAGAAAATTATTTCCTAGGAAATACCTAGGGGTAAGGTAGGCAGGGATGGGGGAAGAAGTCCTTTCACAAAAGGCAGAGGAAAGGTAACATGGATCCAGTTAATCACAGAATGACAGCATGGTTTGGGTTGGAGGGACCTTAAAGATCATCCAGTTCCAACCTCCCACTATTCCAGGTTTCTCAGGGCTCCTTCCAGCCTGGCCTTGGACACTTCCAGGGATGGGGCAGCCACAGCTTCTCTGGGCAGCCTGTGCCAGGGCCTCACCACCCTTACAGGGAAGAATTACTGCCCGATATTAATCTAAACCTACTTTCTTTCAGGGTGAAGCCATTCCCCTTAACCTGTCACTCCAGACCCTTGTAAATAGTCTCTTTCCATGTTTCTCGTAGGCTCCCTAGGTGCTGGAAGGCCATAATTAGGTCACCCCAAAGCCTTCTTCCCCAGGTTGAACAACCCCAGTTTTCTCAGTTTTTCCCCATAGCAGAGGTGCTCCATCTCTCTGATCATCTTCGTGGTCCTCTATTCAGAACAGAACTTACTGAAATGAGTATCTCTATGGTAAAGCTCTTAGTTTGTAAACATTAACTGGTATTTTACTATTTTATTCTCATTGCAAAAATAAAAGCAAAAATTAATCCTTTTATCCCTCATCCAAGGGAGGCAAAACCAGCATGACTTTACTCCAGACAGGATTGGGATTACCCCCATTTGCTTTAATCCAGTTTTACCTACAACCTCACCCTTCCACAAATCATTCATTGACATGCCCTCACCATTTCACTGCACACATCAGATGCCACCTCTGTCACACCAGAGACTGTGCCACTTCCAAAAGACAAAAGTCGCACCTCAGACCACAGCATGTACCAGTAATAATTTTCAAGAGCAGACATAAGAATGACCTAAAATAGAATCATTATATTGACAATCTCAGTTGAGTTCCCTCCTGAATATTTACTCATTCATTTGATGCTGTTAAATGAACCCCCAAAAAGCCAACACAAACCAGAAGGGTAAAAGCCATGGGAGAAAACATCTTCCATATTCTCTGTGCTGCTTGCACTCCCTCACAAAGCAAAGTGCTTGTATTGTACATGGCAGCCTGTGTGAGGACAGGGACAATAGCTTTCCATGCACATTTTATCAGGATTAGAACTGCTGCGCCATATGTAGAAATCTGTGATAAGTGCATTAGCAAAATTATGACTGTATTTTAATCACAGCATAACAACCTCACTGCAAGTCCCTCCACAAGGCAGTCAAACCCAATAATGCTCAAGTCTGAAGCTGAATTTTGAGCCCTCCGTGAGTGTTTGAGTGGGTTCAAAATTAAGTAAAATGAGTTTATCTATCCCTATTTCTCTAATAATACTTAGCACTTAGCACTTTTCATCTTCAAAGCACTTTACAAACATTAACTAATTAACTATTAATTGGTAAATTTGAAAAGGTTGATAGGTGAGGTGAGTTTCGGATAAGACCCAGCAATACGGATGTTTAGTTTATCTGTGAATTACTTAATCATTAGTGAATCATAGAAATTAGAAATGAAAAAGACCTATGGGGTCACCCTGTCCAGCCTGCTGCCATTACAGGATTTTCCCTTACAATATATTCTCAAGTGCTTTGTCTAGTTTAATTAGAAATTATCCAAGCAATGGGGCTTCCACCATTTCCCTTGGGATATTCCTCCTTAGTCTAATGTATCTTTCTATGAGGAGGTTATAATATCCAACATAAGTTTTTCCTTGCCATTTCATCCCATCATTTCCACGTATGCCCTCTCAGACCATTTCCAACAATTCTTATGCAGTTCGATTACAGGCATAATTCTTCTCCCTTTTCTCTTCCCTGGGTTGAGCTGGCCCAGAGCCACCAGATACTAGAAAGAATTTATTCCTAAAGAGCAAAAGAACAGATTTGTTGCCACTGAAGGACAATTCCAGCCTAAACCCATATTCTGGATTAAACCACCTGAAACTCTCTTCTCTGAGCAAAGTGGATTCCAGACTTTAAGCTCAGGTATCAGCCTGGGCAAAGCTCTCCCCCAGTAAAACCAGCATTTCCCCTTGCCATAAATTCCATGCAGACTGTAGATTTCTCAGAGCACATAAAGTGATTCTCATGTGTTGTCCCCAAAGCCAACCATGGTTCTTTGGTCCTGAATCATCCCCTGGTCCAGAACTGAGCCTAAGTCACTCTTATTTTCATTCTGAGAAACAAACTACGTTCCTTTCAACAAAGAGGTCCCAGAAGACAACCTTAAAGGAGCTGGTTTCCAGGACAAACTGAGGTGTGCTGCTGAGAATTAAAGCAGAGCTAAGGAATTAGACAAAATACCATGGTGTAAAAGGATACTAAAAAGAACTCAACCAGAATGATACCATGAAAAACTCACCACATCTCATCATTTTTTCACATCCTTGCCAATATCCAGCATTCCTGGGTTCTTAAGCTACCTCTGACACTAGATATGTTCAAATTTCTCTACAGACATCCTATTTTCCTGTCTGTCCCCTCCTAAATGCCATTTGCAGGCTTTTCCAAAGATGGAGCAATACTGGTTTGGCTTCAAGGCTGCCTTTCATCTTACATGCTTATTTTGCTAGAGTCAGTCAGTTGGATGTGGATATGCTTCGAGTCACACGTAACCCAGGGTTTCCCAATGTTTCATCCATTACTTCCTCAATTTTTCCTTGCTGGGGAACCACAGGAAGAGACGAGATGTGACTATGTCAGCTGGTCTATTTAGAACTGTTGTACAACAGATTGGGACTCCTGAAACAACATCACAGGACTTTACCAACCTCAAAGAGTCCTGATGACTTGCCCAGGTGATCTGCACAACATAAAACAAGGATGATGATTTGAATTTTGGGATTTTTTTTTTTTTTCCTTTCCTAATTCCAAATGCAAAATTTTTCCAGTGAAAATCTAAAACTCCAGCTCCATAATGAGCACAGACAAACATCTGTCACTCTTGTGATTTCCCTCCACCCTATGATAACAGATCACTTCTGGCCAGTTTACTGCAACAAAAATAAAGCTGATTATTTAAAGTTCTGAAAATAAACAAACAGTAGTAAATATACTTGACCTGAGACACTCTGATGAAAAGCTGGGTCAGACAGTTTTAATTTGTTATGACCCAAAAAAAGCTGATGAAAGCTTCCACAAGATTGGACCGAGCTCCTCGCCTCCAGTGGAGTCTGGACCAGCTGTGGTACCTCGGAGCCAGCCTGATAAACTAGGCAGAGGGATGGGAACATGAATAGAACTCCTGAGGCTGTGCCAACTCCTCCAGCAAAGAAAGCTCCACAGATGTAAAGGAAAACCTTAAAACTGTTTCCTTAAAGGACTTTGACAGTTCTCCTACACGTGCTTTGAGTCACTTCCCTCCACCAGTGATTGCAACAGCACCATTAATAATTCCAAAAGTCCGCAACAACTTGAATCCAAACTTTGAAGGTGCTTTTTGCTCTGGAGGAGATATACTTTCAGTCCAGTAGAAAGAAGAAAAAAAAAAAAACCAAACAAAACTGTGAGTTCTTCTACAAAACCAGATAGTTTGTTTTCATTTAATGACGTGGAAAACGGTGCCAGAGTGAAGATGTACCAGCAAATGTTGTAAATATTTTGTAGCCCTTGATTCAGTTTTTTACCTGGAGGACAATGTTTGTTTATAGAAATCTTCCTATCATTCTTCCAGTTTTTGGTGCTTAAAAAGTAGTCAATTCAAGTTTTATTTTTCAAATCATAGGAGAGAGAGAAAATAAATATTCTCCTTTCTTGTGTCCCACAGAAGTACATAGTGAACAGTATTAAATACAGACAATTCAACTGCAAGCTATTAGCATTTTTCATTCCTGAATTTGAAGGTGAACTATCTTGGGGAAAAAAAAGAAGAGTCTGAGCATATATAGAATTAAATTTTGGTGCTTCTCTGCCAAAAAAATTCTCCCTCACATAGGAGTAAGATTTTATAAAGCAGTCAGTGATGAAAGGTCATTTCACACACAACTCACCTGAAAATGATGCTTCTTCCAGCATCATGCCAGGCATTTAGAAAAAGAAGCAACCAAACCCAGTGGGTCCTTGTCTGCACAAGAAATCCCTTCTTTTTTCATAAGCCAAAACAGTCTAATGGCATTTTAGTCACATGTGAGTACAGGTGGTAGAGCCTGGCTGAGCTTTTTCAAACTGGTAACAGGGATAAAATTGCATTCATATATAATTAATACATGCTCAGTCATTTTTGAAGAAAGATATTTTTCAGGCAGACATTCAAAGATCCGAGTTTTGATTTTTACTGGTGCTAAAACATTTCCCAGAGACATGTACGTGTGTGAGGGAGCGAGAACTTACACATTGCTCAAAATAAGAAAAAGACCCCTTAAATGTCAGTAAATACACTTGAATAACATAATTTGACAAGTTGCCAAAAACCAGAAACTACCAGCCCACCAAAGCATAGAGGACACAGAGGAAGATGCTCACTCAGCCTTCCAACCATCCTAGGGACCCATCCCCTCCCCAAACCCAACCTCTCATTGGATCAGCCCATGTGTAAAGTGAATGAATCCTTGCTGGAATCTCCACATCCTTGCTGGAATCTCCACAAGCCCCATCCCACTGCCTGGCAGGTGGGGAGGGACCCCAGGGTGCAGGAGAAGGAGAGGACAGCCACCACAGCAGCGCTGGTGGCAGGGTCAGGGCTGAGCTGTGCCACTGTGCCGATGCTCCCTCGCTGTGCCCTCGCATTGTCACATCCACCGGCGGATGGGACCAGCTCCCTACATTTATTATTTTTTTTTTCCCTCCCCTGAAAATCAAAAAGCGGTTCATGAGTTGGTCGGGAGCCAGCAAAAATGAATAGTAATGAGCCAATTTCAATAGAAATAGGCTCATTACCATGCCAGCGGCTGATAAAACCAAATGCTCTCAATTCTCTCCAGCAAACGAGGTGCTGGAGGCAGTGTCCACCCTCCTGCCTGCAGGAAATAACTCACCATTTCAAAATTAAAATAATCAAAATACAAGTTGAAGTTTATTCCTATGTTCATACCTCTGTCCCCCTGCAGGGTCCTTTCTAGCCACCTGGCAAAAAAAGCTCAGATACCACTCAGAATCTTTTTTAGTGAAAAGAGGGGAAAAAAGAACCTATCTATTTTCTGTACTTTGTTCATTCCCTGAGTGGCAGTGGGAAATCCTGGGTAAACTCCAGTAAAAGAGACAGTCTAAGGAGCTTCTTTGAATTTAACACATTTCTCTGTGCACAACAGCAGGCTACATGTTTTCTTCAGTGTCAGAAACATACTTGCAATTTTTCAAGTGGAAAAAAGAGAAAAAAAAATCAACAAAACCCCAAAGCCCTGTGCCAGGCCTTAAGCAAAACTCCAACCACGCAAACACATATCTCAGGCCAAAACCCTAAATTAAAACCCCAACCAACAAAACCACAAGCTTCTCAAGCCATGAAACCACCACAAAACGACAAGAAGATGTGGATAAACAAGTCAGGATGACTTGGGGAAAATAAAAAACAGAAAAATGAAGGCTCCCACTCTTGATTTCCTCACGACCTGACAGTGGCAGGACATGAGGAGTGTGGCTGAAGAGCTAAAATCATTCCAATTTTCCCTTAAAAGGGGTTTGTGGGGTGGAGAGGGTGTCCTGAGTGCAGAGGGGGGACATCATCACACATTAGTGATGGTGCTTGGCCCCCAGAGGAGACAGACAGACAGGGGACACACAGCACATTCCCACACTGGCATGCTTTGTCAGTGAAAATTAA
The DNA here is from genome assembly GCF_028769735.1 of Zonotrichia leucophrys gambelii. NCBI lineage: Eukaryota > Metazoa > Chordata > Aves > Passeriformes > Passerellidae > Zonotrichia > Zonotrichia leucophrys. The sequence goes on from NC_088172.1 coordinate 103,773,731, forward strand.
AAGAATTTCTCCCTTCCCTCCTAACCTTCAGAGGGGAAGAAACCTAAGCCAAATTTCAGGAGAAAGAGCCCAGTACTGTGGTAAAAATGGGTATAAACACCTTCTGTATAAACATCTCTTGTCAGATACGTTACTAAAGCAGAGTAATTTTTAATTTTTTTTTTTAAACCAGAGAAAATAGCACAGCCTGCAACATTACCTGGCTGCTCAGATTTCACCCATTTTCACATTTCAGTGCAGGTTTGACACTTGGTAGGGACGCCCTGTCCCACATCTCCCTCTCCCTGCCCATCTATCTGGTCAAGCCAACAACAAAAATAATTCTTTCCCTCTGCCATGAAACCTTGTGATGCTTTTCCGTTGCAGCAGCTTGAGAGCTTTAACCATCCCCTCTTTGCCCTGCCAGCCATTTAAGCCCTGGAACGACAAGGCTGCAGAGTGGAGCTCACGGTGCCTAGCCAGGGGATCTGGGGGGCTTTCTGCTGCACTGAAATAGAGCCTTTTAACACTGAACGGTGCAAATTGTCCACTGGGGACAGCTTCAAATGTCTCTACAATGCATATTTCCACTGCTTACTGCCTGGCTCCGGCTGAGCTGCTGCTACTTATTTAGGAGCCTATGAAAACTATTTTATAGATTTTGTTTTGCTAGAGTAAATATTAAGTTTTAAATACATTAAGAAAAATCGGGGCAGGAAGAGAAACGGATTAAATAAACCTTTCAGAGAGACTATTTACTTTGTATTTGTACTTTTTTTTAACGAACTCCTTTCCCCGAGGTCAGGACACTGACATTTTAGTACACACAGGCTTTAAAAATGAGAGGCTCGCTCTCTCACATGCGCTTACTGAGGGCAGCTCCCCTTGTTAATATTAAACTTTTCTATCTGGTTATGACACTGGCTGATATAATAAAGCGGCGATAGTCTTATTATTCAAGCACTGCTGTGATAAATTATCTACACTAATTCTGGAGCCAAAGTTGTCTGGTTCCAGCTGGTGTTGCTTAGATCTGTCTTAAGTCATTAGGAGCCGGTGGAAAACTCTTTTTCAGAGCCCAGGTCTGACCCCTTCTTGTCCCCGGAACATCAATGTGTGTGTGCTCACACAAATACAAAGCATGTCCTCATTGCTAATCCACTTCAATTAAGATTTATTGAGAATATTTTGGCTTGTGGGGTGTTTGTCCCCCTTAATCTCTTCTCTTTCCCTCCTGTTATCTGTGGAACTGTAACTCAGCATCATCCACAGAGCAACTCTTCAAAGACAGAAAGTAAAACAATCTGCAAGTGATTCAGGCAGAGATCCCCTTGTTTAACAATGGGATTTCAAAGCTAAGTCTGGCAGGAATGATGATACAGCCTGGACTATTCTCAGCCCCCCTCTGCAACGCTTCATACCATTTGTACTCGTAGACACACTGCAGATCTGCACACTGGACCATGTTTACTCCTGGCCACACCTGATGCAGACATCTCCCAGAGAAGTTCTAGAATTTGGCTGAAAAACACAAACACCAAGGAGTGGTGTCCCTCCAAGCAAAGTATAAACCTTGATCACTCCATGCTGTACAGGTCTTGTTCTTCAGCTCCATTTGGGGTTGGTGGAACCCACGGTGCCAGAGGGCTGGTTCCTTATGAGTTTTGGTGTTTCTGTTCAACCTTCACATCCCTGTTTTGTCTTGCAAAGACAGGGTCTGCACAGACCCCCAGGATCACCAAACTCGCCTCCCTGACAACAGAGAATTTTTGTCTGTTCCTGAGTAAATCCCAGTCTGGTTTTCAATGTCCCCTGGTCACAGTTCAGCCAAACTCAAGTCCATGGGTTCAGTACAAGAGTAAATGTATGAAGTCTCGGGGCGCACACACCAAGTCAGACTGGGTGATGAAAGGGCTCCAGACCTGGGAGTGCACAAAGCAATTGAGCCTCTGTTATTTCATCCCAGGAACACATCAGCAACCTCAGCCATCCTTCCACCAAGAAGTTTTCTTGTCAACATTCGGAAACTTCATCCAAATCTCTGCAATTTACCTTCCATTTCCCTCCCCTCTTTTGTCATAGCATGCCCACAGCTTTTCTTTCTCAACCAGCCCCTTCAGCCCACATGACCATCCACACAGAGCATGTTTGGAGCCTCCTTTGGCTGCCAGATCTTCCTGCAAACTCCCATCATTCCAAGATGATCTTAAGGCTTCACTGGAGCTCTAAAAGCATTCTATTGACCACAAGATTTTTCCCTGTTAAGTCCCCTATTGTCCTTTTTATTTATGTGTTTCTCATCTTGCAATGCTCCCTGTATCATTCCCACATTTGCAGCTCCTCCCTATTGATATAATTTGCAAGTATTTTCCTTATCCCAGATCATTAATGAAGATGTTAATTAACACAAGAGCTCACGCTGTGGCAACTCACCAGTAGCCTCTTTGCAGCTCCTCGTCTCTCTGCTCAGCCTTGCCTTTGTTTCTGGCCCCTGAGCTGGAGTTGGGAGCACGTGGCAGAGCTCACACTCCAGCAAAGCTCAGGGAGATGGCATGGACGTGATGGAGGAGGACTTGGGAATGTCCTCCTGCCCTTACAGGTTCTCTGTAAAATCCCCTTGCCCTCCTCCTGCCCACTGCTCAGTCTGCCCATCTGAAGGACAAGGGCCACCAGGCAGGTAGGGTGGAAATGGAGGCTGATGGATGACCTGCTGCAGGAGCGCAAGGCTGCCAGCTTCTCCAAGAAAATCTGTTCCTCAAGTAAACACAAACCTGAACTTTCATGCAATCACAATTGAGCAGGAGGTGGACTTACAGAGGAGGCCTAAGGTGAGAAGCTGTGTCCAAGGAAATCTGTGCCATTCACACGTGTAATTGTTGGCCTGGGCACACACACACACATACATACATAAATATATATATGAAGAATTGTTGGTTCCTCGCTGTGTTTAAGAGGTTATTAGCACTAATAGAAAATTACAATTTGCTTAAGTTTCCCAGGACACCTCGCCTAAGAGAGCTCAGCAGCTCGCCCAGCAGCTCACCCAGCATGTCCCCCCATTCCAAATTGGTTTACATTAGCCTGTTCACAAACAGAGCCAGATTCCTCCCCAGACAAAACCTGCACCAGCCATCCATTTTTTCAAACACGGAGTAGCTTGTTTTCACCTCTTTAAAGGCATAAACTCTCTGTAAAGATGAAAAACCTCTGCAGAACCAAACCCTTTTGAAACAGCTCCGTCAGCATCTGAGCTGCATCTCTCCCTTTATCAAAAAACATCTTGCAAGAGAAGCCCTTCAGAGAGACCTCTCCATAATGTTGTTTTTACATACAGAGAAAGCTCACAGGCCCTGCAGCAGCCCTTTTTCGAGGCAAGATGAGTCAGGAGGAAAGGGCAGGTCAAGAACCCGCGCTCAGGGTCAGCTCTGCACAAACACCTGCTTGTCCAGGGCTCGCACCTGCACAGCTCACACACACAGCGGGGCCGGCTCCGGCCGTGCAGCCCCTGCCCCGCGCCACAGGGGCAGGCACGACCTCCCTCCCTGCCTGCACCAAAGGCAATCAAAGGGAACACTTGGTTTTTTCCTACCGGCCCCAGATGGTCAAGTTTCTCCCCCTCTGACATCGTACTTCTGAAAGGACTAATTGGGCCTTAAAGATTGCAGGTGTCCCGCCAGGCGGGCGCGGTGGCACGTGCTCCCTGCGAATTAAAGGATGCTCTGGAAAGGGGTTTCGTTATGCACCCCCATTGGTTTTCCTCTGGATCCTTCCCTGACATGCACAGAATGATTAAAAAAAAAAAAAAAAAATTTAAAAATAAATCTAATAAAATAAAATTAAAAATTAAAAAAATAATTTAAAAAATCAAATTAAAATACTAAAATAAAATAAAATTTTAAAATAAAAAATTTTAAAAAATTAAAACCCAAATAAAATAAATTAAATAGAATTTAAAAACTTTAAAACTAAAATAAAAATAAAAAAGCAAATAAAATAAATTAAATTAAATAGAATAAAAATAAAATAAAAATAAAAAAGCAAATAAAATAAATTAAATTAAATAGAATAAAAATAAAATTTAAAAAAATTAAAATAAAAAACAAATCAAATAAATAAAATAGAATAGAATAAAATAAAATAGAACAAAAAATAAACTAAATTAAAAAATAAAAAATAAAAATAAAATAAAAAATAATAAAACAAAATTTTTTTTAAAATTAAATAAATTAAAATAAATTAAAAATAAATTAAAAAATTAAATAAATAAAATAAAATAGAGAAGAACATTGGCTGGGATATTTTCCTGCTGGGATGGTCAGCTGCCCTTCCCCCTGTTTGAGTGGATCAAGCCCTTTGCAAGGTGTATTTTCAGTAACTAGCTCACCACTGCCATTAACTGCCACACATAAAATATCCGTAAGGGTGAACAAGGCTATTTACCGAGCTCCTTCCCCCTCACCCTCCTTTTGTTTGGGTTTTGACTTAGCGTCAAGTTTATTTAAAGTCTTAAGGCTCTCCCTCTCCACCCTCCCAGTGCTTGCAGGAGCGTTTCTGTGCAGAGCATGTGCCAGCAGAGCCGTGCTGGAGCTAGGACGGGATGGCCAAGGCCAGTGGATCCTTGCTGGAGGCAGCGTGGCACCAACAGTGGCAGCAGGGATGTGCCATGTCAGAGCAACCCACTGCAGTGGCTCAGCTAAAGGGTTCCTGCTCCAGCACATAAAAAAAGTATTTCACAAATCCCACTTTTTAGGTTTTGCCATTAGCTCTTTTTGTATAACACTCCTCCTTCCTCTCCCTCTGTTCCCAAGGTTCATCTGTCCTGATCTCCCATTAACCCACCAGTCAGCCTCTGATATCTTTCTTTAAAAACGCCTATGAAGCCAAGTTATGTTTACAAAGCAGGAGGGACAGCCACCCATCCCCTCTGACAATGAGAAGGAATCCCTAAGGATGCAGCAGCAAAGATCCAGAAGTAAACTGATAAAATTTGTCCCACCACAATGCTGGGGTCAGGGATGTCAGAGGTTGCTCTGGATTCAAGTTTTTAATTTTTCCAAATTTTTTTTCTTCTGAATTGCTTAATAGGTTGACTTCCCTTTTCCTGACAATAAAAATATTGTCAGGACCTGTTTCAATGCACTCCTCCTGCATGTCCACCAAATTTGTACAAGAGGAAAACAAGAGATTTATCAGTTCTCCCTACAAAGACCCTTAGAGGAAGTGCTGGGCATCACTAAACCAACCCAATACCAAAAACTCAACACCATGAATTTTAGGGATCCTTCCCTCCCTCCTCCTCCAAATTCACAAGGGAAACAGCTACAAATGGTTGGAGCTTTCTCTTCTTAAAAGCCTGACGTTCCTGCTACCACACAACCTTTTCCTTTCTTTTACCCTGGAGGTAATTAAGGAAGAGTCCTCTGACTTGGATTTTGGGCTGAACAGAGGCAATTGCTGCATCAGAGGCACTACCACAGCCACACATGGCGAAAGCCTTCCTTAATTGCAAATGCAACCAGCAACATCCAGGCCAGGTCTTTGGTGCCCCCAAAACAACATAAACTCAGACTGAGACATGCAGAGAGGAGGTGATGGGAATTCAAATCTCTCCCCTCACAATTTGGGTCTAAGCCTCCATCCCCATCAGAAGTCCCTGCACAGGGTAAAAGCTGCTGGGTTAAATCTCTCCAGCATCCTCCTGCAGGTACCAGATACGGTTAAGCAGCCACAAAAACTGCATGTCAGCTGCATCACATTGAAAACCACCCCTGTAGAGCTGCTGGGGTTGAAGGCAGCTTGGTCCTCACAAGGAGGAGCAGCAGCAGGGCTTTGAAAGAGAAATGTATTTTACAGCATTTCAATCAATACAACGAAAAGCGAGGGATTTTGCTTTGGAGCTCAAGCATCCAGCTACCCCCTGATGCTCAAAGAGCCAGGACACATTTTTAGGGAGAGAACTCTCCATCTGCCCTGGGAGAATCATGTCTAAATGTTTCAGGGAGAATCAGATGAAGCAGACAAGCAGCAAACAATAAAAGAGTAAAACTTTAAAGAAAACCCAACCAACAAACCAACCCTAAAGGCCTGAGTCTTTACAATATCTCACGATTTCAGGGGAGATTGCCATCTCATGTCCTACCTGCACCCAGCAGCTGATAACTCCTGCAAAACAAATGTCAGCAAGGGAGAGCATGGCAGACACCAGCGAGGCACTGGAGGGATTTGGGGAGGGCGACAAGAGAGGAGAGGAGAGGAGCAGCATCCCTGAGGCCCTGCTGTGGGAGATGAGGCTGGCAATTGGCTATTATCAGCATTTTCCTGCAGGCAGAAAGCCCTCCCACCACCCTCCCAGGCTTCAGCCATCCATCTGGACACCAGACCAAGATCCCCAGGCCAAATTTTGGAAATGGAAGCTCCCCAACCAGCTGCCCTGCACCCTCTCACACCACCACCGTGGGACTGGCGGCATCCCTGCAAAGCTCAGCCTTCAAAACACAGACACAGCTAAATAAAGGAGCTTCTCTCCCCTTCCCTCCAAAGGAAACGAAATTCAGCGTGATAAATGGCCATCCTAAACCCATGTAATCATTTTAACCCAATGAAACAAGATTTGCTCAAGTCACTGCAGGCTCTAAACTTAGGAGCGACCTGGCAGAATGCAGCAGGGCCAGAGCTGCCCCAGGGAGCAGGGATGGATGGAGTCTCACCCCTTGGTACTGCCCTGCTGGGCACCCTGCCTGCAGCCAGCCTCCACGCCAGCTCCAAACCAACACCATCAATATGTGCTCCCAGTGAATCAGCTGGGAAGCCCAGAAAGGCAGGGAGGAGGTGGGGACAAGAAAAACCCACACAAAATTGCGTGGTTTTAGGACAGGCTGAATCCTCCAGGTGCCGAGCTGGGCACAGACAAACATCTCCACATCTGCAGAAGTTTACTGCCACTCTCCATTTTACACACTCAGCTTTATCCAACACACTTTGGAGTGTTTCATCTCCAAAGCAAAAAAAGGAGCCATTTGGAAACAAACCCAAATATCTTTGCATTCCACCTCTCAAGGAAAAGTGGGGGCAGCATCCAACGTAATTTAATGCCCAAGCACAAGTGGGAATCACAAACCAGCCACTTCCTTTCCAGGGACAAAAAAAAATTTCTTAGCTGAACCAATATGCTTTTTTCCATATTTAATAATTTGATTTTGAAGGCTAGTCATATCAAAGAGCAAAATATTCAATATCGTTAATTCAGTTTTGCAAAATATATTCTTAATTTTAAAACGATTTTGCTCGGAGTGGGAGTGTAGTAATAAAGCAGGTATTGACCAGCTCTTATTGATTGTGCTGTCCTCGGGCAAGGAACACTGACCTTGCTCACACTCTTATTGCTTACGCTTTCCCTGGCCTTCTTCATCTATGCCCGCTCAATAATATATTATTAATATATATTTTTAGCAAAAACTGTATGTTACAAGGTTAGGGCTTCTTAGTGATTTTGGTTTTGCTTTTTTTCCTTCCATGCTGCCTTGCCTTTGGGGTTGCACAGGGAAGAAAAGCTTTTGCAGACGAGTTGCTCCAGGGCTGCTGTTCACAAACACCTTTACACCAACTCGCTTGCCTGATGGAGCTGATGGAGGCCAGGCACAATTTCCCTCCCCCCTTCACACACTCACTCTTTTTAATTGATAGATTGTTCAGCTGCCAGTCCTTTAAGGGACCAAAATTCACCAAGTAAATATAGTCAGGGGAAGAGCTATACCTCAGGTATTTAAAAGAAAGATAGCACATATTTCCAGTGAGATTCAGAGTTAATAATGCAATTTAATTGTTGATCGCTCTTTGGAGATAATTATAACTGATTCACCTCTGCCTTGCACTTGAAGCTGTCCTTTACACCCAGCTCAAGGTGGGAGTAAGAGCCTGGGATGGAGGTGTTGGCCCTTCCCAGCCCCTCACAGCACGAGCATCTCACCAGGACCTGGGGAAGGGCTCCAACATCCTCATTGCACCACTCTGTGCTCTCCCATTGACTGGAATCTCCAAAACCTCTCAGATATAAGCAGTTCTGTGTCTGCAAAACCTAGGTCTGATCCAGGTGCTCAGACTTTGCGCTGGGTCTACATCTGTACTGGTACAAAACTAGCTATAGAAATAGAGGAGTACCTAAATATTTGGTTCAGCATTGTTCACAGCATTCCATCTTTTAGTGACGGACTTCTATTAGGTGCTGGAGAGACTAAGCGAGAGTAGAATATAAGAATCAACATAAAGGGCAAAATCAGGCATTGATTTGCAGCCCTTGTGGGGTGAGATGCTGGGGCAGGAGCCAGCACACAGGGCTGGCTTGGAGAAAACCACCTGATAAACTGTTTTACTGACCAGGATCCTTAGCAGACAGTCAAACTTGGCTTCTTTGAGTGGTCAATTCCATAAGCTACCCATTCTCCCTCTGCATTAGCAGCAGTTATCCAGGAAAAAAAAACAGAATTATCTGTGATCTACCTGCAGGACACATTGCATTCCAGTGCCTGGCCCACCATGTGTACTGGTATTTGCATGTGCAGCTCGTCACTGGGAGCCGAATGCTCAATGACACTTTTGTATGAATGACACCATGGGAAAAAAAAAAAATGAAATAAATTGTATCGCATTGTATTCCCAGCCATTGAGGGCTCTTTTGTTTAGTTTGATAATATTACATGTTTAATAAAACACTGTTGAATTTTGATTGCATCTTGTGAGCACAGTCCTTTATCCTTTCGCCAGCTGGCTGATACAAAAGCTTATTTTCTTTTTAAAGACGTTTTAATTCCCAGTCTCCATCGCTCACTCCCCGGATGAGTGGGAGCTGGGGGCATGGGGGAGGCACAAAGCCCAGCCTAACACTGACCCCCTTGGGCCGGGCCTGGGGTGGGCTCAGCCCGGGATGCCCTGGGACAAAAGGGGGGAAGGAGACAGATGCAGGTGGGATGGGAAGGCGTTGGTCGGGTTATTTGTGCCTCTGCATGAGCAGCAATGAGCAGCCTCAACGCTCAGCTAATTGCTTTGCTTTGCATCAGCACGAGAGCAAGAGCAAACACGGGCTGCAGTACGGCCCCAGCTCTTCCTTGGGCTTTTTCACCCTCCAGTGGGAGCGATCAACAAGTTCACCTTGCGTTAGGGCTGCATTGATCAGAGCCGATTAAATCCCAAACCGTGAAAAACTTCATAAACTGTCCTTCATGATCAATTTATGTGGAAAGTCCCCATTTCCGGGCTTCAGGATGCTCAGGCTGTTTCCAGGGGCTCCTTCAGCATCTGAGGAGCCGATGTCTAAACCATGGACCCCTCATGTGCATCCAGGTACCAGCACATCCCTGAAGCCATCTCCATAACCAACCAGTGAATTAAACTGAGGCACGGGCCCTCAAACTCCGCCAGCTACACCATAAAAGAAGTTTAATTAATTCTGCATGCTTTGGGGTTGGGCCAGCAGGGAATTACTGTGTGCCAGCCCAAGCCCAGTCTTGTCAGATCAAGAGAGCTCAGTAACATGGGCAGGATCAGGTCCCTGGGACACATTTCCCAATCAGACTTGGCCAAAAACCAGAACTGTCCTGCTTGCAAGCATGAGAAGACACTTGTCGGTTTAGGGATTTAAAAAGTCTGCTCCTCAAATAACTTCTCCTTTCACTCTCACCAAAATGCCAGGAAGCCAAACACACAGAAAGAGCTTCCACAAAAATTCTCCCGAGTTATGGGAAAAAATTGGTGAAACCAGGCCCTTCCCCACTTCCAGCTCTACTCCCGCTCACCAGCCACACATCCAAGGCCCATGTCCAGCATTTCTTGAGCTAAGAGAACACAAGTTTTTCTTGTATTAACATAACAGTGTCTTTAAAAAATGTAGATTTGGAGGCAGAGATTATTTGTGGTGCTGTTGATATGTTGTTGCAATAGCAAAAGATGTACACAATATTTACACTGTATTTGACCACATAAAACATGTCGTACACAGACACAATTTTTCATTAGAGGAAAGAGAGCCAGAGGGCTCTTCATGCTGCCAGTGCTAGCGCTCCTGGTTTTCCCCCTTATTTTTTACCTTCAAGAACAAATACAGTTTTAAACCATCATTACTGTATTTGGAACAGTTAATATTTCATATCGTGACATCGCTGCTCAGAGGTAACAGGTTTAGTTGATTACTATTTGTTTATAGTGCTGGAGAAACCTGCAATCACAGAGAACATAAAAGGATTGCAATTAGATCTATTGGTTGAGAGCTGCACTTCCCTGACCCACTGTAAAGTGCTTAGCACTATCAAAGAGATAATGCCTACTTGCAGCTGGCACATCTGTACATAATAACATGGGCTACATTGACACAGCCACTAAAGACTGCCACTACCCTCTTTAACTAGCAGCAGAAAGCAGATCAAGCTTTCAGAGAGCGCATCAACACAACCCTCCCCAGCGCTGCCAGCAGCTTTGCGGCTCCTCACAGGGTCCTGGAAGAGACTCGGGACAAAGGGCCAGGGACACAGCCAGGTTTGGCATTCCTGGGGGTGCATTTTGCCCTCTGGACTCTGGGAAGGTAAATCCAAGGGAGGCTTGCACCAGGATACCCCAAGGAAAGCAGCTTTGCTATCACAGGGTGGGCAAAGCAGGGCCTGACCCCACACCTGTTGAAGTCACAGGGACTCCAACTCCTGATAACTTTAATTTTAATGGACACTCTGAAGTGACTGCTTTACCTTAGAAAAGAATGCAAATGCTACTCAAGTGTAAAGCACACTTTAGGACACACTTAAATATTGTCTCTACTTGTGGCCTGAATTGGGTGAATCCCATGGGGGAGCATCACACAGTCAGCACTGATTAGTTCATCCTGCCCTGCTCCATTCACAGACTTATTTTTTTTTATTTCATTTCATTTCACTTCCCCTACTCTGCTTAGCATCACAGGAGGACCACGTTTCTGGGACATAACTTTGTTTACTCAATGCAAGGTCCAACTGGATGGGACTTTGAGCAAATGCTCCTCAAGTGGACACACAACACATCACAGAGGGGTTCCTTCATTCCCAGAGCACCAAGGAAGCACCAAGGCATTTGAACCAACTGCAAGGTTATCCATGTAAAACTGATATAAAAAGCTGAGTAATATAATACAAAAAGTTCAATAAAACTTGAAGAGTTCATCACCCTACCCAAGATCAAGGGTAACACAGTGAAAAAAGGGATTATACAACTATATGGCTGAAGAGAAAATTCCACCATCTCTTATGACAGTAGTAAATTCTTGCTCCCACTTGCAAGGAAAAATTCAAATTTTCCTGAGAAATTGAGTGGTGGTACCAAAAAAAAAAAAAGTGTTTGGATTTCACCTCCTCAAAACATGGTCTGGGACATGGTCAACACCTTCCATTTTGGTCCAACTTAAGGTGGGATTTTTTCCCAGTTTACTAAACTCAATTTGTTTCTTACAATGTAACTTAAAGATAGGGAAAATATCATTACTTTTATTGTAATTTTTATGTTGGGCCAAATTAGTTCGCTGTGACTACTATGTTATGACTGAAAATCTCAAAAACTATGAGAAATCATACTTTAGGGTTATAATTATACAAGAAATCCTTCAGTGGCGTAAGTGAGAGCAAATCCAGGTCCTTTTTCCCTGAAATAAGACACAGCAGGTAGAGCAGGGCTACTTTAGGGGTATGGGCTCCTCCATTATGGGAGCTGGAGAACCTTCTTGGCATCTTGGTGCTGCTTGGAAATGGAATTCCCAGCTCCCTCTAACCCATCCATTTTCACATGCCAGGAGTTTTAAAAGAAGGAGGAAATAAACATCAATTTTAGGGACTGGATTGAAGCAGATCTCACAATTTGAATGTAAGGTCTGGAAACTTGATGCTTTTCTTAAAATTCACAGCTTGTAAAGTCCTGTGACTATAAAAAACATGAATTTTAATTGCAATTGTTGCTCATCCTCATTCTTCTTATTTCACTCATTCCTTTCAGGACTGAAAGGAAAATCTTGACAACAAATTGTAGAAAGGCTGACATACAAAACTGATATAAAATAATCCAATTTTGCCACTTTTTCACTGGGGACAGCCCTACCAGACTCATTCTGGTCCAACCTGGCCCTTGCTGAGACTGAAGCAGACAAGACCTAAAGTTTCATGGATTGCACCAGAACACAGCCAGGGGGATTTTTTGCTTTGCCTCCCACTTGTGCCACCCCAACACACAAAGAACAGCCAGGGCCATCATCGAGGAGATGATTTGTATTCCTTCCTCTGCCTCCCCTTATCTCTGTGCTGTATAAATGTGGGATCCTGCCATTCAGAACGTGTTGTTGGGATGCAAACACCAGCTTGATTGCAGAGCAGAAACAGCACTCCCCACCAGAGGAAGGATTCGCTGCAGAAATCGTTGGGTCTGCGTTTGTTTATGTTGCAGCACTCCAATAAGTGGAGCAGCTGAGTGTTTATCCTGCTGCAAGGAAATTCATGTTGGTATTTGTAATAAATGGTTTTAGACTCGAAGGGATAAAAGCAATTTTAACATCTCTGGGAGAAAGGAAGGGAGAAATAGGAAAATTATCTCAGCAAAGTTCTTCTGTACGATTTTGCGTTTTCCTCCTGCTTCCTTCTCCTGGGAGTCCCCAGCTGTGCCTGCACCTTCAGCAGGTGCTGGTGTGGGATACACAATTCCCAGAGTGTCCCAGTCTCATCCACCACCCCAACAAATCCCAACAGGATGAGGAAGGAAGGCAAACACACAGCAGGAGCCACAAAATCCACCAAAATCCCACACATCCCATTTCTGTCCTGTCCCAGGTCTCGAGGATAAGTTCTCTATAAATTGCAGAGTTAAATTTCCATTCACAGATACGTAAGCAAAAATCCCACCTAATTTCAAGCCATTTGCACTGCTCGTGCATGTCTGAAAATGAGTCTTTGCTCAATAGCATACCTGGCAGGTTTCAAAAAATAAGGAAAAAAGTCACATTTCTAATATATTTGAAGCACACCAGCTCAGGTTACACAATATCATAAGCATCCAAACCCTTGAGCCTGCCTGGCTTTGTACCTGGGAGTTTGAAAAATGCAGCCTGAACGCCTGACATGGGCATTTGGCATTTCTTGCGAGGATGAATTGCTTCAAAATTGGCTACCTAAGGTCTAAGCAATGAGACATGGTAATGATGCTGAAATGACGGTGGAAGGAGGGAATCTGTTGATGGCACTGGAGTGGGAACAATATTATTATTCTCATTGTTTCGATATCACCAGCACGTTATCCACAAAATAATGGAATATAATGAAGCGATTTATCCTCCGCAGACACATATTTTATAAAGGCTCAGAAAGAAAGGACAGATTTCTAAATTGCCTTGGCTATTCAAATTTAGACCAACACAAAACATACTAAAAATGACAGGAATTTTTACCCACTTTGGGAAGGCCGTGAGGATGCCCAAAGACCCCGTGGAAGGATTCAAGCCCTTCCTTTGTTAACTCTACTGGAGAGTTCACTTCTTCACAATGCACATGAGATTCTTTTGGACAAAACACCTGATTGTTCCTTCTCTTAAATGGTGGAAAGATGGATTTTACTGTAAATGCATTGCCCATGGATACAAAACTGACTCAAACTCGCCATCTGAGAGAGGGACTCTGCAAGCTGTCCTCCACAACGCGATTTTTCAGCCCCAAATCCTACACCACCTGTAGCACACTCAGCCCCTCATCCAACACTATTTTTACCTGCCAAAGCATTGTTTAAATTCACACCAGCACTGATGTCTGCTGTAGCTGTGGGACCTCACTCTGCTGCTGCAGAAAGGATTATTGAAGGACGGATTTACTGGCTTTCTCCAACGGGACCTCAGTTTGGGGGAATCTCCTCTATGAAATCGAAACCACAGGCTGGAAATGCCTCTGGGCAAGCCATGCCTGGTTTGCAAAGAGCCCTTGTGTTTCTCCAGCGTGCCAAAGGGATAAAACCCAGCCTGAGGAGCACGTTCCCTTGCAGAAGAGAACAGCAGCCCAGCACTTTGAAAAGCACGTGGATGCGTACTACAGAGAGATGGTATCAGCAGGTTATAGATTCCCTAATTCATAGAGTATCAAAGATCAATGAATTACTTAAATGACAGCTATTTGCTGCCTCTCTGATGGAGTTTCCCATCTCAGCTTTTATTCACTAATTTTCAGAAGTCTATAAAGTTCTTTCCCTTTTTCTTTCTATCTTTTCCTTTTTTTTTTCTTTTTCAAGTGGTAGGAGATATTCATTTAAATAAAAGAGGAGCTATGACTTTTTTCCATTGGTAATCTGGTCCATGTGTTCTCTGCAACTGAGCGTTTTCCGAAGGGCCAGACTGTCTGGGTTAATTGTTTAATGCTTTTAGTTAGAATTAAACTTTGCACCTGCTCTGACAGTGATAAATTAAATGTGCTCCTTTTCCAATACTGTTGCCCTCTTTAAGTAGAGACCAAGAAGTGTATCTCCCTTCTTTCCCAGCGTTTGAGGAATCTGTGCTACACTTGAGTGTAAACCAGTATAATTTGTCACTAGAGCTAGCGCCAATTAAATTGATTGCGTTGGACTGAACTTTAGGACCTCTAATGCAAGCACTAAGGGAAAAATGGGCTTTTTTTCTGCCCATTTCCCCATGTGGCACTTAGACATAGCTCAACAGTGGAAGGCTTTCAAGGTTCAAAAGGGTTTTATTTTCAAAAGAAATGGGCATTGATCAGTTGCATTTAAAGGCAAAGATAATTCCAGAGCTTGAAGGCTGGATTTGTGTTTAAGGTCTAAATCTCTTTCTTTAACCTTGGGGGGCCAGTATAACATAAAAGCCACAAAGAGATTAAGATTACAAAGGGTTTGCAAGTGTAAATGATGCAGTGGTATTCTTCAAACACAACGCTGGCCGGCTTCACCACCACGGCCAGGGTCAGCATTTGATCTGTTGATTTTACACCTGTAAAAACAGCCCGTGTTTATTTGTCACTTCGGCGTTATCTTGGCAAATGTTTGGGCGAGAGCGCTCCGGCGCTGAACTTGCTCGCGCGGGGGAGTTGGAGCTCGCCCGCTCGGAGCTGATTGAAAAGTAAACACTCTAAAGGTCAGCCCGGCAGAGACAATACAAAAAGCCTTTTTCTTTGTCAGCGTGGCGCAGCCCACGGCAAGGGCCGGAGCGGGACGCGGGGCTGGGATGCTCGGGAGCTGCAGGGCGGGCACATCCATCGAGCATCCCGCGCCACGCACCTGCTGGCAGGGAACATGCAGCACTCTTTGTGCCTGAAGCTCCATGGAGAATTCCCCCACTCGCAGCCCTAAGGTATCCCAGCCTGGGCAAGGCACCCTCGTAGGGCTCGTAGAGCTCTCCTTGGTGCGGTGCCTTTCCACGGCTGGTCCAGCAATAGATACATCCAGAAGTACCACTTTTTACCAGCAATTCAGAGGCAGGAACTTATTCACATCTCCCTTTGAAAGGGGGCTGGTCAACAGTCCATGCAAGCTCACCAGAACCTTTCAGTTTGGGGCCACAATCTCTCTCCAGCAGCCTCTGCCAGGTCTGTGGATTGCACGAGTTTGCTCACTTGTAAAGTCCCAGACATGCTGAAGGGAAGCCCATGCCTCACCAGAACTCTCTTCTTTGCTCATAGAGGGGAAAATAAAACTACCAAAGTCACCACTATGTACCTGGGATCATAATCCTGCTGCAGAAAAGGAACAAGTGCCAAAGAAAATAATTTCTAGGATGGAGCTGGACAAGCCAGGGATCACAGGGCAGATTTATGCAGCATCATGCTAGACAAGAAAACTGTCCAGTGTTTTAAGATGGTTTTTAGATGATGTTTAAGGTCCCTTCCAACCTAAACTATTCTGTGCTCTTCTGATTGGCATTGGATGAATTTGCACATAGATACTCCCATGGAAAGGGTATATATAATGGTTCTATATGTACATAAACTGTTGCACATGGGCATACATCAGCAGGTGCATGGGGGTGGAAAACTAGTGTCACTCCCTTATGGTCCCTCACCAGACCTCCCCATTCCCATCCTGCTCCTTGAGACAGCTGTATCTTTGCTTTCCAAGTGAAGCTCAGAGCCCCCCATCGAGGCTCTGCCCTTCATGGCTGCTTACAGAGCCGCCCACATATGCAGGCTGTGCACAGCCCACAGCATCGCCTGCAGCTCACACACAGGCCAATGTGGAAATGAACAACACCTAATCAGAGCTCAGCAGCCAGGTACAGGCACCCACAGGGGCCCACAGGCACGTACATGGGGGGACAGTGGGTTCCCATAGATCTCCACAGATCCAGGAGGATGTATAGACCAGGTGGCACTCGCTCCAGTGCATGACTTGGCTGTGAAACATTTCTATTAGCACCTGATACCTGAAAAGGTAAATGAGAAATTACTATTTCAAAGCCACCAGGCTTTTTATTTTTCCTTTTTTTTTCCTTTTTCTTGTTTTTTTTTTTTTTTTTAAGACTCTGCAATAGAAAGTGAATGTTGAAGCAAGATAAAATGCACTTGAAGCCCACTAACACAGGACAACTCATCAGCTCACCTCATACTGAAGCTATACAGTGTACCCAAACTAGAAATCAAGTGGGAGCCCTGCCTGGGAGCTCCAGCTGCTGAATTTACCAGCTAGAAAGAGTGCACTGTGGCTGACCAGCACAGTTGTGCCCCTTGGGGAAGGGAGCAAAGCAAGGGCAGCATCATTCCCCAGGCTTGAAATTTAAGACACATGCAAAGCCGATTGCAGTTTTGTTGCTATTCCAAAAGTGCAAGTTGTTTCAACAGAAGCCTAATCTGTGTATGTCTGGAATAGGAATGAATGGATTAGCCTTTCAAACCCTCCAAGATCAGGTCAAGATCGTTCAAGCGAACCACAGCTACAGCAAAGTTGAATTCTGCACCCAGCAACTTGCACCACAAACACAGCGCTGCTCATTGTAAAAAGTGCCCGTGCTGCTTTGAGGAGTCTTTTGAGGATGACTAAGAAAGGAGAAGATTAGTAAACAGTGATGTGTGTACCCAGATACACACCAGGCATTACTCATCCAGCGTGTTACCTGCACCGACCGGCCAGGGACGCCTCCAGGCTTTGTTTGAAAGCCCTCTCCTGATTACAGCCCAACAATGGCATTGTTTGGGTGGAACTGCAGGTATTTGTGCTGGGCATTCAGCTTTTCCACTGCTCCTTGATTGGTTCTTTTCAACTGAGTCCCATTAAATTAAAGTTCCTTCGCTGAGCATATCAAAGTAACACCTGAGAATTTTTCATAAGCATTACTTGACCCAGCTGGTGCATTTTCATGTTTGAAAATGATTTTCCGCTCACAATGGGAACGGTTTCTTCTATTGTCAGGAAGTTGCTTTTGTTTCATTTGATGTAACTAACCGGCCCAAACCTCAAGTGCCATTATGATATTTGGCAGAGGTTCTCCAGACCGTGCATTTCTTTGGAGGGGTTATTGTGAAAAACAGCCCAAATCTGAGTCAGGCAGAGAGAAGGGGAATCTGGGTCACCTTCTGCTCAAATGAGTCCCCACATCATCGAGCAGAGAAGGCCAGAGCTGCCACACACCCCAAAATCAGCAGAAAACAGAGCTCCCATCAGAGCCTCTTCCTCCAGAGGTTCAGTGACAGGTGAGCAGCATTTCTGTACTTTAAAAATACAATTTATATTTTTGACTTAGAGAGAAAGGTCATTGCAAACAGTAAAGGAACTGGAAGGAAAGTTTCCAAGCACATCAGAAAAAAGTTTTCCGTGCATGAGAGTGGTAAAGTCACCAAAGCCTGTGGAACACAATCAGTTCTAGAATTTGGGGCTGCTCATGTTCCTCATCTTGGGGGCTAAATACATTCCTTTCTGGATATGTTTACAACACAACATGTGCTTCTGAAAGCATGTAAAGGTCTGGCTCCATATCCACATACAGGCAAAACATCAACCACTCTGGGAAATTCATTACCCATTGCCCTGGGCAATCACCTCCCTGTCCCACCACCATCTCCTGCTCCTCTCCTCCCAGTGTAAACAAGCCCCAAAGCCCCTCTGTCTCTCCCTCCTTGACTAAATCCAGTCTCATCCCACACACTTTCCTGCAGCAAACCATTCATTTTGACATATATCCATCCTAAATCCTGTAATTCTTCCACGAGGAACAAATTAGCCTGCAGCATATTTCCATCACTTGTGGCTCAGTGGTGACAGACTCTGTCTCTCTCTCACTGCATTCCCTCTTCCACAGCCCCATGCGTCCAGAAGACACTGGATCACCAACACCCTGCCCAAAAACATCTGAGATTCACCAAACAGCACAAATTCAAGAGGAAGCAGAGAACACACAAGTGATCTTCATCCCCTCCAAGCATCACACATGTGTCTAATATCCCTCAGTGTCTAGCACATATTTAAGCAAATCACATTAGAGGCACTGGAGAGATTTACACAGTTTTTTTGGTTTTTTCTTTTCCTAGTAGAGAATTAGCAATGGGAAAGAACCACCCTCCATCCTTGGTCATGTTCATTTTATACAGATGCTTTCAGAACATAGCTGCTGATACATGAATTGAGTGGCAAATGCTCTAAAACCCAGAAAAAAAGTTGGAGTCCTAACATTTAAAAAAAACAATCTCTGACCCATGTTCTGCATAAAAACCACATTTTGAAATACTAACAACAGACGTGAGCAAAGCTGGTGACACCCTGCAAACATCTCCCAGCAATGTTCATTGAAATTTTGTTTTGTCAGTTTGGGCTGACTCTGTGTCTCCCTTGTTTTTTCCTTTGGCTGTCCCAGTGCAGGAAGGTACCATCAGGGATTGCTCCAAAAAAAGAGAAAACTTTCAAGCAAATGTGAGGGGTGCTCACAGAAAGTTAATATTCCATGCTTTAGTTTCCATGTTGGCCATTAAAACCAGTTGAAAGAGTTTTTTTCTCCAACCAAATAGGAAAATGCCATGTACTCCATCTTTTCTTTGACTACATGTGCAAACCTGATTTATTTATTAATTCAGCAACAGAACTAATTGGTAAATCATTTCAAATAAATAACTCATCAGACAAAGGCAGTATCCTGCTAGTAAGAGACAAGAGGCAAGGCAAGACCACAACACGAGGATGAACCATTGATCTCCAGCAGGGAAAGGCAGTAACTCTGGAGCCCAGGGGGCATTTTCCAAGCCCAATATCCCTGTCTGAGAAGGTGTCCATGGCATGAGGAAGGGAGATCATACCAGAGCTAAGGTCTGCCTCAATTGCTTCTATTTCAGTGTAGAGCCTCGACCAGGAGGACCCACACCACCTCCTCCATCTAACTGGTGATCATCTGTTACTCCCCGTCCCACCATCCTACATCTGCTCTGCTTTTAACTGAAAAAGCTACTATTAGAGCCAGGTCTGGAGAGAGGGACCCCTCCATCCCAGGAAAAATGATGGGTAGAAGGAAACATCCACTGAGAGGCATTTCTGAGCCGCCACATAAAATGACAGGCTTTGTTTAACCCAGATCTCGGTCCATGCTGTGGCACAAGTCATTCCACACAGCATTCCTGCTTGGAAAGGGTAACCTCAGCAAAGCCACAGCAAATGCAAAACCTCTGCCTGTCTTGGGGCAAGTGAGCAGCTGACTGAGATTCCTCCTGCTGTCTTTGCCTTGATTGCAAATAAGAGAGACGGTAAGAAAAGTGATTATGCTTAAATTCAAGTGGCTGAACTTGTTTGGTGGGGTGGGGTTTGTTCCCCCTATTCTCCTCCTTTTTAAAAAGACATCCCTTAGACAGCTGAGTTAATAGAGTCCAACATCTTTGATGATAGTGATGCTAACACTAGAAACAAATTATAGTGTTCAGAAAGTTTGAAAGACTGAAAAGAAATGCAGAACGTGTAACACCAAATTTGCCTGTCAAGTATTTTTTTTTCTTATTACTGCTTGTTTCATTTTATTTTATTCTTAAAACTGATGTTTTTGCAGCTATCTGCCTCCCCATTGGAAATTCCAGGCTTGGAGAATACTGATTTGCAACTTCAATCACTGCCTGACAAATACAGTCCCCACTAAGTGAGAGCTGATCCATAACAGGTATTTCAAATTTTCAGAAGTCACAACATATCACCCTAAAGCGAAGCACTTCATTCACAGGACACACTCAGCAAATACTTTTAATTTTATATTTTTAAAAAGCATAAAGCCAGCTTCATATTTTGACTGCAAGTAGCCACATGCTGACACTGCCAGCATCATCTGGCTGAGCTGCTCAGGATTCAGCAGAAATTCCCTTAAACAAAACCAGCTGAGAGTCTGGCTCAACATTTCAATGTAACTCTGACTCCCTACATTAGATTTTTGTGTTATTTTCCCAGGAAAAAAACAAAACCCAAATCCAGGCAGGTCCAAGCTTTCCTGCTCCACCAGATGACCAGATACAAGCTGCCTTTTCATCTTGAGGATGGAGTGAAAGCCCACCCACCTCCTCAGCAGGTGTGAGGTGTGCAGCAACGTGTGCCCAGGTAATAAAAGCAGGGTGAGATGAGGAGTTAGGGATGTTGCTTGCTGGCTTTTCCTTTGGGCAGCAGCACCTGCGTGGAAAAGGACTGCATAGAAACCTGCCACCTTGGCACAAAACCTGTCACCTTGGCACAAAAACTTGTCACCTTGGCACAGGTGCCACCAAAGAGGAGAGAGAAGCACGTGTTCATCATACCCAGAGGTACAACAGAGGGTGTCCCACAAATCTCCACTGTTCTTAAAATAAATAACATTTCCATGAATGATGGAGGGTGGAAACAGACGATCTTTAAGGTCCCTTCTAACCCAAACCATGCCACGGTTCTGTACTGCTTTTTCCAGGTTTGAATCAGCAGAAATACTCTTTCTGCAGTGAAGGAGTTATAACAGAACCTGGAAATTTGATTTCATCTTGTTTTCATTTCGCTGGCGCTCTCTGAGTGTTTAATGCAGATCTGCCCTCCAACAACACGGTGGAAACAGCACATAAATGAGAATTTCTGAGAAAAGGCATAAACAAGAATTGGCTGAGCCCTTCTGAATGCAGCCACAAATGACACCAAATTTAACAAAATGGTACTGAGAGAATCAGGTGATCCCCTGGTTTTCCACAGCTCTATAAACATCTTCTTCAGCTCCCTGGGTCTGCGTTGGTTTCTCACATCCTAAATTTCACTTTGGCTTTCGAGTTCAAAAACAGAGCATAACTCAGGCCAAACAAGAGCACTTCCACCTGACTCTCTAACTCAGGCCAGATTAGCTTAAAGCTCAGCCCAGGTTCATCAAAAGGTTTGCACAGCCTCTGCCAGGCTGGGCTGTGTGATGGGTTTCAGCTGCAATGACTCTCACCCAGTTTGGGGTTTGCTCCCTGGAGCTTTCCCACAGTCCCCATTAGGGCTCAGATGGGAACTGCTGCTCCCCACCCACCTCCCTCCCTTATCTCTGCATCTCACTGCTAATATTATTAAGCTAATGCATGTGCTTTGCTCTTCAGCCATGGGAAACAATCCTCCTCCTGTCCCTTTGATTTTCGTATTGAATATGAGAACGCAAACCTACATTTGAGGGCTGCAGCACATTTCGTTGTACTGACCTCACCCAGGACTGTCTCACGGAAAACAAAGGATATTTTTAGACCACACAGAACACTGGAGTTTTTTGTAGGGTGAGATAATTTGGTGTTTGATATTCACATTTAGCCTAAAGGTGCCTGGAACGTGGTGAGCTCACAGCAATCTCAGTGAGGGATGGTTTCACCTTTGGATCCTGGGGTCTGTACACACCTTTAAGCACCTTTTTAAGGACAGCTGTGCTTTTTGAGATTATCTATTTATCTCTACCTCCCTGAGGGTGGGTGGTGCTACAGAACAACAGAGAGAAATGAAGCCTGAGCAGAGCTGGCAGGAATTCCCAATTTTCCTTCTGGTAGCCAGGCCAGTCCATCTGATGCTGCTCAGGAGGTTGGGTGCACCCACTTTTACCAAGCAGATTACCAAGGTGTCCTCCATGCCCATGTTCCTCATGGTGACCAACACAAAATCTAACCCAACACACCCAGTCACACCAAAAGTGGCACCAGCAGATAGGAGCACCTGGAATCCACTGCCCAGTAATGAAATATACCTGATTTTGGGGGTGTTCAAAACAACTCAGCCCTCCTTCCCTCCCTTTTTGCTAGCAAAACCAAAACCAAAAACTCGCTGCTTGTTCTAAGAAAAGTGTCTAGAAAAGCAAATTAGGGATTAGGGGAAGGTTGCACAACAGGAATGGAAAAAGAACAGATTCAAGTCAAACCACAATCCAATAAAGAATTACCCACTTCAGCAAATGATGTTGACTTGAGTAATTGCTAAAAACCCTCAAGTAATAATTCTTCCTGACGCTATTTTTTAAATTTGGTGGTGATTGCTCTGGGAATGGTTACACTTTTACTGAGATCAACATTCAAAAACCATCTTGGCCTCTGCTGCAACATGCAAGAGGCATCTCCAGCCTTCTGGCTCCCAGAAGGGTTCTGGCCATGGCTTCACTTTGCACCACTGATCTGAAGGGTCTAAAGGACCCAAAGCCACTCAAAAAACCCAGCAGGCTCTTTCCAGCTGTGGCAGCCACATCCCCAAGGTCCTCTGGGCACACAAGTCCAGTCCTGGGCTCCTTGCAGGTTGAGTGAACACCCAAAGACAGCACCTTGTCCTCCCACAGGGCAGCACGAGAAATTTCTACAGAGATGAAGAGACACAAATTTATCCAGGATAATCAGTTTTAAGAGTGGGTAAAAGCCTTGTGTCCATCTTTCTATTCACTGAGTTGCAATCAAGCTATAAAATGGGGAATAAAATTCTTTTCAGAGGAAAACTGAGCTTATCTTCCTAGCACTTCCCAGACTTTTAGGCTAACATTATTTTTTCTCATAGGGAAAGGAAGAGCTTGTCCTTGTCACTTTTCTGCAAGAGATTTCCATGGGTCCACTTAAAAAATGCCACAGACTATCATGGGACTTGGTTGGGAATTCAAAATCAAACCAATTTTTTCCAGTGCAAAAAGGTGTTTCTGTAAAACCAAAATTATCCAGGAGAAAGTATTGATTTTTTTCTGGGAATATTCACATTCCTACCAAGAAACTGAGTTATTTTCTTCTGTACCTGTTCAAAGTTAATCAGAAATATTCAGATGGTCAGAATGGCCCTGAAAGGTTCCACATTTCCAGTGCCTTTCCCATAGCAGGGCTTGTCTCGCTCCAAGTTGCACCCCAGACTCCAGACTATGGATGTCACCACACAGCACCATTCTCTGAGCAGCATTTGGGGTCAATCAGAGTGAATGTAAAAATGCCAACATGAGTTGCTTCTTTTTTTACATTTTTGAGGTTTTTGTTTTCATTTATTATTAAATGTAAATTTGCATCATTGCATCATTAAATTTAAATTTTCCATTCCATTGCATCTGGAACAAAAAGAGCTGAACCCATAAAATTTAAAGCCGGCCATATCTGTGAGGTGGCCATTCCCATTTTTGTTCAACCAGATCTTTAGTCCTCCTAATTTTATTTTTTTCCTAGTTTTTTTCCCTCTAACTTTTTTAATGCCCATTATACCAGCCCTTCATTTTTTATGATGCTCCTGAAGGTGAGTAGATCAATTCCCCAGATTCTGGTTAGGCTGGAGTACAGATTTGGAATGCCTGCATCTCCTTCCTGCCTTTGCTCACTTCCTGGGCTGTTTGCACTCAGGGAATCAAGGAGCACTTTGGCTGTACTTAACTAGGCACAAGAAATATATAAACCTTCAAACAAAAGGGCTGGAGCCAGCAAAAAACAAACCCATGCATGGTTCCTGCAGTGCAGAAACTCCAAATATTTCTGGCAGAATCCAGCTATTTATGCTTATCCTCTACTTTACTTGTTTTCACTTTTGTTCGGTAAAGTAAAGCCCAGACTAAATACAGGAACAATTAGACCTGGAAAATATTTAAACTATTTATTTATCTGCTGTTTGGCCAACCTGAATGTTTAACATCAGATATTTTTAGCTGGAAACTCTTTTTTTTTTTTTCTTCCCTCCCTTGCACATCCCACGCATTTTAGTGGTGAAGTTCCAGGGATCCATGGTCTTTTTCTGGAGGAGGAGGGAGACTGACACTTCATACTTGGGGCAAGGTGAAGCACTGGAACACAGTAACTCCTCAGCACAAATGCAAGGCACAAGCAGCAGAAGCTGGGTTTAGTGTGATGTGTACATAAATATGTTGAATATGTTAAACACGGGAGCTGACCTGCTCAGACCTTTTTTTTCTTTATCCTTTCTCCTTTCTTTTTTCCTTTGCTTCTTAAAAACTAACATTAAGACACTGTTTTAAATGACCCACAAGTCTAATTGAACTCGGCCATGAATTATGGCCCAGGAATGAGAATTTTTCTGAATGGACAAAAACTATCGCTACACTGAAGTCATCAAATAAACCCATCACTTCTTCAGGCATCTAAGGGAATAATCCACTGCCAACAAACAGAAAGATCTTCAACAACTGATGGGAGCTTGTGTCCAGAAGTTCATCCAAGTCTTTATACCACTTTTGCTTCCTGGAAAAATCACACAAAACTGGCTCTTCTTGCCCATTCCCACCTTTCCCTGCCCACTTCCTCCCTGCTCTGTTCAGCACTGCCAAACCCTGCACCAGCGTCTGCTCTGGCTGTAAAAGGATGAGAAAGTGTTTTTAAGTAACAGAGACACTCCTGGACAAACTGTCCCTTGGGAAATAAAACCTGTGAGCAGCCACTCTGTGTCACACGTGGTTTATGTGCCACATGTGGAGCTCGGGTCTGCACGGCTCTGCCTGTGCAAAGCCAGCCCAGGTAAAATCAATAGAGAGGGGGAGCAAAAAAGAGAGGGAGTTACAGCAGATTCTGCTTGTAGTCAAACCCAGACAGATTTAAAAAAATAAAAAAGACAACAAAAATCCCTCAATTGAATAGATTTTGGGGCCAAGACCAGATGCTCATAAAACTTTGATAACGATAGGATGAAATATGCGTGTGGGGGCTGCTTTGGTAACGCTTCCTTCACATTCACCCACTCCCTTCCTCTGCTGCCTCTTCCCAAACCAAAACATCCAAGTGGAGCTTTTCCACCCAGGGCAGGTTTCTGCCATCCTCCCACCCCCGTTTTCCTTATTTTTTTAAACACTTTGAGAAGCCTGGACCCAAGCTGGTCTCGCCAAGTCATATGGCAAGGGCCCTCTCAGGAGCACCCTGTGATGCAAGTCAAGCCTTGATGAACAGCAAACACCACCCACACACAGAAAGCAGGGGGGAGCTGGCACTGTTGGTCCAAGAGAAAATTTTTCCATAACAAACAATTCCTAGGGATATTTCTTCAGTTTACTGGCTCCCAGACTGCAGCATCTCCTTTCACAGCCCCTATTCTGCTGCACACACAGATAACCAAGGTTCTGAGTGTCCCTCCTGCATCCCAGAATGCCACGGCCACAGGAGGGATGATGTGCAATTTGGAAAGCTGTGATTTTTGTTTTCCTGACTCAGCAGCAGCAGAATTCCAGAGGCTTGGTGGGGAGCACAGCGCCCAGCCTGGAGCAGTGCAGGTCTCCCTGCTGCCACTGGCATCTCTCCAGTGCTGGTTGGCACTGGAAGGGATGTGTAACACCAGCCTGAGGGAATTGGGTCCAGCAGGTCCCCTGTTTTGAGGGGCCTTTCTCCCAGGCTGAGGTTTCACCCCAAAACTTGCCCCAGGAACTCCAACCAACACTCAGGGTTAGCTCAGAAAGATCATGCTGGGTCTAAAGTTACATGAGCAGCTAAGTTCAGACAGCAGCACCAATTTACCCCCTCTGTCCTCCAGACAAAGTAAAATCCTGACATGGGAAATTGGGAAATGCCTACCCTTCAGCACAGCACCCACCTTTCCCCTTCTGGCTTTTGTTTTTAGATTTTGCAGTTTTGACAGTTAAAAATGCATCTATCAATTGGGACCAAAACCCAAGGATTTTTTCTTCTTTTTTTTTTAATTCAGTAAACTGAAAACGCTCACAAATTGCTTCAGGCTGATGATATATCGATTTTCTAAAATAATACTGATGATTCCAATAAAATTGAAATCAATTTTCAAATGAAAGTGTTTTCAGGAGCAGTCAGATTTAACAGCCTGCACGACAGCTCACACAATGGGACCCCCTGAGAAAGGAGTCACAGCAAAGGTTTGCCATGCTCCTCCAGGGAATCCAGGCTGGAATGGGATGTCCTGCACATCCCAACACTTGTGCACGGCTCCAGCAAAGCTGCATGGTCCTGTGGCCAAGCTGGTCACAGGATAACCAAGGGAATCTGGAATAACCAAGGGAATCTGAACCAACTCCGCTCTGCACCCCAGCTGCAGATGCTCCAGGTCTGAGAGGTCCCAACACCCACTTTAGGTGGAAAACACATCAAAAGTGACACTAAATACCCAGGACTGAGCTGGAAAGTCAGATTTTCCCATGCAACATGCCCAGAGCATGGAGCTCTGCACTTCCAGGGGTGAATCCCCATCAGCGTCAGTGCCAGCCGGACATTCCCACTCCCGGATCCACTCACGGGAAGGTCACAAAGCAAATATTGGCCAAAGCAATCAGGAACGTCAAGTGGAAATCCCCTGGGGAACGTGTCCCCTTACACCCCAGAAATTCAGGTTGGCAACTTGTGACAGGTACAATCTGGCTCCCATATGTCTCGCGCGCGGAGCGGAGGAATGTGTATCCATGCTCCTTCCATCACTATAACAACATGTCAAAAGAGCCACCTCTCAGCAGGGAGGCACACAGAAACACCACAAAAAAAAAAAAAAAAAAAAAAAAGGAAATAAAGGATAAAGCAACCCCAACCACGCAGCTCCTGGCACCAACCATGGAAAACACGGAGCCCTCCAAGAGCTGCGTGGAGAGCAGGGTCTGCTCTTCCCACGGCTTTGCCACTGCTCCTGCCAGCTCCTAGGGCCACCAGAGCTGGACCCCATCCCCAGCATCGCAATGGAAGCGCCTCTGAACACCTTTGTTTAGCCCTATTTTGTAAGGCTGACAAGTTCTTCACAAACAAAAAGGTTTTCTCCTTCCTGATGTCTCCTTATAATTCAGGCTCAGCTTGGATAGGGGAATTGGTTTGAGATTTTTAGTTTGAGATTTTTGGTTTGAGAGCTTTTTTGCCATTCTGTGCTAGCCTCTGAAGAGTGATTTCCCACCTATCAACCAAAGGGGAAGTTAAATAAGTAACACCAGCCAAAGCCATGCTCTTCCCATCGCATCTTCCTGCCTGGATACTGGGTGCTGGAGCACGAGCAGGCACAGGTGAATTTGAGCTCAACCTCTACCCCTTTTGCAGACTCCACAGAGCTGCTTTTTGCCATTTCCACTAATAAAGCCACTCAATTTGCCTCCAGCTTAATACCAGACCTTTTGTTTCCTAATAAACCTCTCTGTTCCTGCACATGACTCCTTTTGAACAGATCAATGCCTTGGTGGCACCCCAAGCACGGCCTTGGGAAGGGTCATTCCCATGCTGGGTGTCAGGCTTGGATGGGGAGACACCTGACTTCTTTCAGCAGGCTTTCCAACAGGTACATGGGAGCAAAGTCTGAGTGGAGATGGCAGGGGTAAAATACAAAAATATTCATTTACTGCTACAGCGTAATTGCACCCTCCTTTCCTCATTCTCCCGAACTGCTGCAGTGCTTGGGGCCAAATCCCTTTCCATCCATACAAAAGCTTCTTTGTTTTAAAGAGACCAACTCTACAGCCCATAGTTGGAGGGGGAAAGGGGTTATTTAAAGATTGGTGTCACTATCACAGTCCCTTCTGAAGCAGGATCAACCTTGGGCATGCACAAGCTTCACGTTCACAACGGCTGGAGAGACCGAACTGAGCAATTCAGATGAGTTTCCATAAAGCCACTTAAATCCAAGTCACCAGTGAACAGGAACATGACACAGAGGATGTCTGGTTAAAAACAGCTCACAGGGCATCATCTATTTCAAGCCATGGACTTTTTTTCCAGGCAAGGACTTTGATTTTTTCCCCCTGCTTGGAAGCCCGCAGCTTCCCAGTGCATCCTCACCCACGAGGCTGCTGATCAGCAGATCACAAACAATTTTATCAGTTTTCCTGGCTGCAGCTGTTCGTTGAACCAAACTGCCCTGTCCTTCTGAGTCCCCCACTCCCCCACGCAAGTTTTGAGACAAAAATGAAACAAACTTGCCCTTAACTTTTTTTTTCTCCCTGAAAATTAGCCGCTCTCATCCTTGCTGCACCATGTCAAAATTAAAGAGTAAACAAAGGTCCCCCAATTCCCCTGATTGCAT